>NC_081433.1:305000-505783 GCF_949786415.1 Peromyscus eremicus
AGAAGTCCTTTTGCCATCTTTCAAATGGAAGACCAGGAAACCTGGTGTGGTGGTCCATTCTGGGTGAGAACTGGGGCTTAATGGTGTAACCTCAGTTCAAGTTCAATGCCTGAGACCTACAAAGTTTATGAATAAATTTTACTTCTCATTTCTCACTGCATAGTGATCCCTCTGTTTTTTTTTGCCTTTTGATGAGTGTATGAGAAAGAAACAAAAGTCATGAGGGAGATGATGCCACAGTCAGCCTTTGTCAGGTTCCTCCTACTGCTGTTGGAGATGAGACTTTATTAGAGGCAACTTTGCCTCTGTTCATTTAGCTCATCTGCTGCACTGGGGGATTGGAAGCAGGGTCTGGGAGAGCAAAAAGGTACATGAGGTCCGGAGAGATGATTCTGTGGTGAAAATATTTGCTACGAGCATGCAGAATGGAGTTTGGATCTCAGCATTCATGTAACAAGCTGGGTGTCCTGTACACATCTGTAACCCTAGCACTAAGGTATTGGGGAGAGAAAAGAATATGGCTGGGACTTACTAGCTTCTATCATAGCCTAGAAAACAGAAGCTCTAGGTGCAGGGAGAGATCCTGCCTCAAAAAAAAAAAAAAAAGGTGGAAAGCAATAGAGGAGATGCCTGATACCCTCTTCTTGTTTTTGTATTCATGTTTGCACATACCTACAGACACATTTACACACACACACACACACACACACACACACACACACACACACACACTCTTATCTTAACTAAGGGCATTTGGTTAGGTTTATATTACCAGATATGGATTCCCTCCTATCGATCTAGACTTAAGTCCAATTACACAGTTGTTGGTTACCTCTAAGACATAAATACCACTATTGAAGCATTGGGAATATCTTGTTGGATTAGATATTGGCCCATAGAATTTACAGAATGGTAGGAGTACTGACCACTTTTATACCTTGGAAGTTTGCATAGCATATTCAGATACAATCAGAGATGTCCTCAGGGAGGAGACTTCCAGGTCAGTTCTAGTTCAGTTCCTCCAAGTCCTGTATCTGAAGTATGTGGTGTCTTTAGCAGTGAGGTCTTACCTTCATGTTCTGAGAGGCAACCAATAGCAACGGCAATAGTACCCTTTATCAACAGCTTAAAGGGTGGTTTCTCTTGTGTGGCACTGGAGTTGTAAGTCTATGGCTCTTAGAGACAGCATTATCACTACATGTGGTATAACTCTATTTAAACTACACACACACACACACACACACACACACACACACACACATGCGCATGCACACACACATATGTACACACATAAATGCTTTTTACGTAAGTATATAAAATGTTTTTCTGTGAGGTAAGTACATAAAAATATTTTCTTGTGGCTTTTTCAAATATTCTCAGTATTTTCATCTCTCCTTCCTTCCTCTCCCTCTGTATCACCTTCTACTCTCCTTCCCCTCATTTCCCCTCTTTCCCATTTCATAGCACCTGTTCCTTGAGAAGAACCCACCACTGCCATTTTCCTAAATCGTAAATATATTCTTTACCTTGTACCCACAGTTAAGTGCAGTTCTCACATCCCATCAAAGAAACTTTTCCCCAGAAGCTGGAAGCTACTGTAGTGATCCATAGCTGATCAAAAGTCAAAGAATAAGTGGTTGTGGGTGCTCAGGCCTAATTGGGACATCTGCAACACAACAACTCCTACACCTAAGGCTCAGGGAACACTACAGAAAAGAGGACAGAAAGACTTAAGAGCCAGAGTATCTAACACCTTCTCTGAGACAGTGTCCTCTAGACACAATAGGGAACCTGTACCAATAAAACCATAGCCATAAAGATATGGCTGCCTAAATAATACCTGAGTAATGACATCAGTTGACATGCCAACATGGATGGGGAAAATTTTAACAAGGCCGTACCCATAAATGAAGGACTAAAGGCAATCAAAGACTGCTAAGAGCGGGAGAATCAGTTTCCACCAATGACAAGCCCCCTGAGAGCGATCAGTCCTAAGCACATGTATATTTGATCAATACTAAATGGACTCAGTAGGTTGTGTGTATGTATGGCAAATGTGTTGCTAATTAGTCAATAAATAAAACACTGATTGGCCATTGGCTAGGCAGGAAGTGTAGGCGGGACAAGGAGGAGAATAAAGCTGGGAAGTGGAAGGCTGAGTCAGAGAGACACTGCCAGCCGCCAAGATGAGAAACAGCACATGAAGATGCCGATAAGCCACGAGCCTTGTGGCAAGGTATAGATGAATGGAAATGGGTTGATTTAAGCTGTAAGAACAGTTAGCAAGAAGCCTGCCATGGCCATACAGTTTGTAATCAATATAAGTCTCTGTGTTTACTTGGTCGGGTCTGAGTGGCTGTGGGACTGGCAGGTGAGAGAGATTTGTCCTGACTGTGGGCCAGGCAGGAAAACTCCAGGTACAAATGGCGTCCAACACGGTGGCAGGAGTTTCCACCTAAAAACTAAGAAAAAAGATTCTAAAATGGAGCTAAAAACAGCTTCCTCATTGTCTCTCTCAAATGAGCGGCAGTTGCCGGTTTGAGCTACTTGTGGGTTCCTAGCTTGCATGCTCGACCTGCAGTATGGCGGGAATGAGGCCTCTGCAAGTGGCACATTAAGCTGCGTGGTGGATTTAGCCTTTGCTAGTATAAAACAAAAAAAAAGAAGTTTCTGGGCTACACCCTGCTTGGTTAAAAGCATAGACCTATGATAGCTCCCAGAGCTGGCGGTAAACCACCGCCATGTTGGGAAGCTGAGGTGGGTGGAGCCAGCAGCCACAGCTGCTGCAGTTTAAAGCAATATATTCACAATAAGACAGATTCAGATGTAGTAGTTAACAATGTGTGTAAAAAATACATAGGCTTGAAAGAGACAAAAAGGGTGATATATACAGTTATATAAACAAATACATAGTTTTAAAAAATAAAGACTTTAAAGAGACAGTAAAATTAATATAAAAAATAAGCCACGTAAAGATGAATATTACACAGAGAATGTGTTGTCTTTGGGATTTTTAACTGCAGAAAAACATTTGATTGTAAAAGCTGTTGAGTTATGCCAAAATGTATATTTTAAAGGTACCTTGACTTCAAAATTTGGATATAAGGATATGTTGCTTGGGAAAAGAGTCTCTGCTTTTGTTCCTACAGAAAGCCAGAGGCTATGGATTTGTTCCAGATTAAGATACATCAGGTTTGACCAGCCAAGACCCCCTGAAAGGTCTCCTATGACACCATGGCCCAGATGATCCAACATCCAGAATGGTTTCAAGGCAACTGGCTCAGATGATACAGCCTCATGGACTACTCCATGATCCTAAAATTTTCTTTGTGTCCCCATAAGATACAGCGCCCCCCTCCAGCAGGAAGTAGTAAGAGAAGCTATGCCCAAATTCCCAAATTATATGTAATTTTACTTTGTTAAGGTTAAAACCTTCCTTTTTGAAAAAAAAAGGGGGGGGGAAGTGCTGTGGGATGTTTTGTATGGCAAATGTGTTGCTAATTAGTCAATAAATAAAACACTGATTGGCCATTGGCTAGGCAGGAAGTGTAGGTGGGACAAGGAGGAGAATAAAGCTGGGAAGTGGAAGGCTGAGTCAGAGAGACACTGCCAGCCGCCAAGATGACAAACAGCATGTGAAGATGCCTGTAAGCCACGAGCCATGTAGCAAGGTATAGATGAATGGAAATGGGTTGATTTAAGCTGTAAGAACAGTTAGCAAGAAGCCTGCCATGGCCATACAGTTTGTAATCAATATAAGTCTCTGTGTTTACTTGGTCGGGTCTGAGTGTCTGTGGGACTGGCGGGTGAGAGAGATTTGTCCTGACTGTGGGCCAGGCAGGAAAACTCTAGCTACATATGTGTTTCTATATGTATATAGTAATAATTTTGAAAGAGGAGGTGATGAATGTGAGAAGGAGTCAGATGGAAGTGGGAGACTTGGAGAGAAGGGGAGGATGATGTAAATATGGTACTCATGTATGAAATTCTCAAAAAAAAAAGTACAAAAATCCAACCAAACAGTACTAAACTAGGGAAAAAACTAAGGGAAAACACCACTAAACTAAGGGAAAGAAAAGATAGTTAAAGGATGTGGGAGAAAGAAACAGAAACACAGATTGTTAGAGGCTTTGGCCAACCCAATATCTGATATACATATATTCCTAAATATTAAAAACACTTGAAGTACATTGGTGGTCTCATATGGGCAGTGGAACACTGGTGAATAATATAGCCCTTCCAAAGGTTGCCAACCCACTTTAAGACACTGTCCCCTTATGGAGGGACAGTGATGGTGAGAGCGGAGAGCCTGCTGGGGCTCCTGCAGAAGGCCCTTGGAATCATTACCCAGCACACAGACAACACACGTAAGCCAGGAAGAAGGAACTATCTTCATAGAACCTTTTAAATACAATTAGGAGGATATGAAATAGAATTATTTTTCAACTCTCACAACACCTTGAGATCAGAAAATCATGAATAAATAAAATTATAAAGTAAAAACACAATTCAAAAGGATCCCATATGATATTGCCCCTTTTGAAAAATGCTGCAGAGAGAAAACTGTGTGATAAACCATATCATTTCAATTTTCTTCTCAGATTTTAGAGCCATATGCTTTTATGTAGAAAAATGCGATTAATAAATAGTTCTGCCCCAAGATTCCTGTTTCCAGTGGGAACAAGCACAGGCACACTGTAGGGTGTCCAGCACAGCTTGCTGTGTTTCCTGATGACATTTTATAGGGCAGGAAAGGCCCTGCCTCTGAACTTCTGAAGGGACTGACATTGTATAAGACTCTGCAGGAATTGCTCCTTTGGGCTAAAGTATTTTTCTAGAAATTTCAAGTTAAAATTACAAATACATCAGCAAGGACAAGCAAAATGTTAGTTCAATTATAAGCATAAACAGCTCAATGCAAATTTTCTTAAAATGTCTTTTATAGACTGTTATTCCTAAGAAGTATTACATTAACAAAGGGATGGATAGCCAGATAAGCTTGGCAAGCTCTGAGTTAAACAAACTGCTTATACGGCTTCCTCCTCCCTTTCTCTCTTTCTCCTCCTCTTCATTTGTTCCCCCTTTAAACCTCTACCTCTTTTGTGGGTCTGTTTTGTCTTATTTTTGAATTATGAATTTCTCAGAAGCTCTGGTGTACTTGAATGAATTTCCCTGAAGGGAGCATAGTGAAAGCATTTCCAAAACTTACTTGAACATGAAGAGGCCCTTGATTTCAGAGAGACATGCTTTATCTTTGTAACTACCAGATGTGGAGCTTGAGTTCTGATTTTGGGGTAGGCAGGTAACTATGTGAATGGAACAGAGCTTAACCCCTGCTATAAGGTACTGGTCATTTAGGAAAGGGCCTATGAGAACCTAGAGGAACAAATTCCAAAATAATTCTTGTGCTGATGAAGATAATATTTTCCAGCTTACATCTGGCATTCATTTGTAGATGTTTTGAGACCGTCTCATGTAGCTCAGACTGGCCTTGACTCACTATTTAGCTGAGGTTAGCCTCCAATTCCTAATTATTGTGCTTCTGCCTCCTGAGTTCTGGGAGTATAGACATGTGCAGGTCAACTTGATACATCTCTGGTATATTTATCTATTTGTATAAAATAGATCCTAAAGGGGTAAGAGATATATGTATATACTGAGATAGCATTTTAGGTGGAATTTGACTAAGGGCAGTTGTGGTATTTACACATCTCAGTGTTAAGTCTATTTAGATAAGTGATGCATTGTTTGATAATTAAACTCTGAGTCAGAATTCTTGATGTTTCTGATCAGAACCTGTTAACAATTAAAAGTAAGTGAATCCAGCTATGTATCTGGGCAGAGTAGTTTAGGTTTATATGAAAATATTTCTACATGGCTCCAATTATTCATAAATGCTTTATCTAACCAATTCACAAATTTATGAGAGAAACAGGAGAGTGTAGCATAGTTTATTTGCTTTTTTTTTTAAAAAAAAATTATTCCTTTTCATACCAACCACAGAACCCCCTTTCATCCCTTGTCCTGCTCCCCCTCCTGGCCCACCCCTCATCCCCTCCTCCAACAGGGCCAGTTCTCCCATGGGGGGCAGCAGCTAAGCCTGGTAATTCAGTTGATGCAGGACCAAGCCCCTCCCCACTGCATCAAGGGTGAGCAAGGTGTCTGACCATAGGTAATAGGATCCAGAAAGCCAGCTGATGCACCAGGGACAGATCCTGATCCCACTGCCAGTGGCCCCTCAAACAGACAGAGCTACACAACTATCTCCTGTATGCAGAGGGTTTGTCTAGTCTGGTCCCATACAGGCTGCACAGCTGTCCATCTAAAGTTCGTGAGTTCCCATGAGCTTGGTCCAGTTGTCTCTGTGGATTCCCCAGCAGGATCTTGACCCCCTTGCTCATATAATCCCTCTTCCCTCTCTTGGACTCCCAGAGCTCAGCCTGGTGCTTGGCTGTGGATCTCTGCATCTGCCTCCACCAGTTACTGGATGAAGGCTCTATGACAACAGAATATTCACCAATCTGATTATCAGAGTAGGTCAGTTCAGGCATCCTCACCACTATTGCTAGTAGTCTAATCTGGGGTTGTCCTTGTGGATTCCTGGGAATTTCCCTAGCACTAGGTTTCTCCTTTACCCCATAATGCCTCCCTCTATCAAGATACCTCTTTCATTGCTCTCCCACTCCATCCTTCCCCCAGCTCAACAATCCTGTTCCCCCATGTTCTCATCCATCCCCTCCCCTCTATTTCCTCCTCTCATCCTCAGTTTACCCACAGGGATTTCCTCTCTTTCCCCTTCCTAAGGTGATCTGTACATACCTCTTAGGGTCCTCCTTGTTTCCTAGCTTCTCTGGAGCTGTGAGTTATAGTCTGGCTATCTTTTGATTTACATCTAGTGTCCACTTATGAGTGAGTACATACCATATTTGTCTTTCTGAGTCTGGGTTACCTCACTCAGGATAATATTTTCTAGTTCCATCCATTTGCCTGCAAATTTCTTGATGTCATTGTTTTTGACAGCTGAGTAATACTTCATTAGGTATATGTACCACATTTTCTTTATCTATTCTTTGGTTGAGGGGCATCTGGGTTGTTTCCAGGTTCTGGCTATTATGACTAATGCTTCTATGAACATAGTTGAGCAAGCTTTTTTGATGGAGGAGGAAGAAGAAGGAATATGAAAGATAGACTCTAAGAAAATTTGAAGGGAGGGATACAACTTGGAATTAAGCCCAAACCAAACAATTCTCATGGCCCGTTTTGGCCAGCCTACAATGATGAAAATTATTCCTATAATAACAGCCAGGTTATTGTTTTGACCAATTATAGCTTCTCATGCTAAGTCTCTTATCTGTTTTGTAAAATAGAGCAAAGGCAGGATTGAAATACGAGAAGTAGACTGTTCTCTCTCATTCCCAATCACCAAACTGAGAGGCATCCATCAGATCCCCTTTCCTCTCCTGCTCCAATGCTCTACTCCTTACCACTCTATATCAATCACAGTTTCTTAGCTTGCCCTTCTGTTATCAGGGCCATGCCTTTTTGTTTAACCCAAAGGTCCTCGCTTTATTAGTGTCTGTCTCATAGAACCTGTACTCAAGTCAACACTTCTGTCTGTATTTAGAAGCTTTCCGTATTATGGGCTTGTCTTAGTCATCTCCGGTGACTTAAATAACAGATTTTTACTCCTCACAGCTCTGGGACCAGAATTCCAATACCAAGGTGCTGGCAGGACTCTAGAGTCTCGTTTCTTGGCTTATCAGTGGCCACCATCTTGCTATGTGTTCATATGACCCACATTGTCTCTTACAAGGGTACTAATCCTATCAGACCACATTGACAACCTCATATTATCATAATATAACCCTAATAACCTACAAATGACTCCATCTCTGTATACTATCATTTGGGTGTTAGGGCTTCAACAGATAAGTTTGGTTGTGTGTGTGTGCCATACAAATTTCGTACATAAGAGGGATCCTTCCATCTTCCTTGTCTCATTTCTCTTCCTCCTTGGTATGTGCCCTCATGGAAACTTGATTCTCACCATCAGTGGTTCTCCTAGTATGAAGTGACTGTTACCTGTATGTTTCTGTATCTGTTGCCCGCCAGCCTTCTTCATTTTCCAAGAACTTTTCTTAACTTCTCACACAGAAGACACATTTCAAATTGAACAGATTATTTAAAGTCTACCTCAAGTTGCAGATGCCCTGGTGAATTTTGAGTTTTCTCTAGTTTGTATAGGTATCATCTATCTCTGAACTCTAAGTAGCTGTGCTCCCACTCTAATGAACATTTAATTATTCTCTAATACTTTATACTGCTACTATTGAAATATCCTATTGGTGTTTTCACTTAGCAGGATGTTTTTAGAGCCACATCTTTCCTGTGATCCTCTCAAAAGCCTTGTGAGGAGGAAATTATTATAAACTATATTTTCAGTGATATTACGGGGCTTATCATGGTTATAGATGTAGTAACTTAGGACACTTGTGCAAATTTCTGACTTGAAGACCCATAGACCATGCCCTCATTTCTCACTTCACTTATGATTCTTTACTTGTGTTTTCTTTCTCACCTCTTCTAATTTATGTCATCTTATGCTTTATATATCTCCACAGGCTGTATTTAATACTTTTTGGCATAGAGGAACAGCAAATCCAGTGAATTTCCATGATGATGTTTAGAGTTTATCACAATTTTATTTCTTCATACTAAATCATAAACTAAATAATTATATGATAAACAATAAATAAATAAACTCACAGTAATAATTATTTCTGCATTCTGACTGTTAGGTTAGGTAATTATTGTTTCTCAAGTAAAAATGATAATTTGAAATTCTTTGTCAAGGTGACACATTTATTCAATAAAAATATATATTTTCTAGGTTCTTTTGTAAATGCAATGTGTAAATTTTCTCCTTTCAATGCATGTCACAGAATATATTGACCTCCCACATCGAAGATGAACTCTGGGATTATGGCCATTATACAGGGTGAAGGGGTGTGAAATAATTTAACGGTGGAAACCTACCAACACACCTGACCCCAATCTATCCAGACATTAGTGCAAAGAAACCACTTACAAATTCTTATAGTGTGATACCAAATCAGAAACATTTACTGTGCACTGAAAACGCCAAGTGAAGAATCAAATCCAGACATGGAGAGGCGTGACATCTACAACCAGAGCCAAGTCAGAAAAGAGTTAGCTCTTTAAATGGCCAAATTAAACAAGACACAACTAAGGTTAACTCATCCCTCTAGGCACTTATAAACTTGCTTGTGGGAACTTTTGAAAATGAAGTTTGCACCAATTTTGTCTTATTTTTCTTGGCCATTTAATGGGCTAACCTTTTAGGCATTTGGCTCAGACTGGAGATATCACACTTGCATGTGTCTGCCCTTCTCCTTTGACTTTTAATTTTTTGCATATACGTAAAAGTTAAAAAAAAGTTAGATGTGGTGTTAGGTTATTAAGCTTAATAAGAGTGAAAGACAAAAGCAACATACTAAAAAAAGCAGAATATGCTGACCTAACAATGTAATTAGACTGCCAGGGACACAGGGCTTTCTTTCTGGTCTAGGGGTTAAGCTGGAGAATAATGGCTCAGATCAACATTGCAGTTATTTGGAGGAATTCCCAAATTCCTAGTCTCCTCTCTCTATAGATGCATGAGTAAACAAATGTTCATAAAAAGGGCACAGCAGAGCAAGTGGGTACAGCAGGGATTAGCTGAGAGGTGCACAGTAGGCAGGTACTAAGTCCAAAAATAGCTTCTCTGCAGGTTCCCTGGGTTCAAGCGAACAGGTTGCCTGCCATTTCAGAGGGACTGGCCATGCCTAGTGTTGCACATGCTGTTTGGAGACAGGCTGTCAAGACTAGGACAGGAATGGCTTATAAGGCTGTTTTCCTGGTAAGATGTTTTGGACACCACTGTCAGCAAGTTTCCCTTGCTGTGAAGCTGCAGCCTGAAACCCCTGATTACCAAAGCAGTGTTGGCCCTGTGGAGTTTGAAGAAAAATTTTATGACATTTGATTAACTTTTAATACTCTATTGCATCACAGAAATGAAGGCTTCCCTATTGGAATTCCTTATGCACCCAACCTCAGACCACTGTCCCAAATGACCTTTTACAAACATTCACTTATATAGAAAAATGATATTGCATTTTGGGGCCAATAACTAAGTAATTACGTTTTTACCCTCTCTTTAGCAAGGCATGTAGTTGAGAGGAATGTAAAGTTAAATAAGTTAGATGCAATGTCATAGTTTCTGGACCTAGGTTCTGGCTGTTCTTTCCTTTTAATGTTTAGGATTTCTTTTTCACCTTGCTATTTCTAGGTGGGAAGCAGCATCAATGGTGTCTCAAGATCTGATTGGTGGTTTAACCCTGGGGTTAATATTACTGAAAGCTGAGGAAAGGGTGTTTCCTACTATGGGACAATGATCATGATTCAGCCCTTAGAGCTTAGGAAAGGGCTCTCTAGATGTTTTGATTCTTCAGACCTTTTCTTATCACCCTACAGCTAAAAGTTATTCTCTTAAAAATTTGTTGGCAAGTTTATTTGGCAGGTTCACATTGAGGTAAAAGTTGGCAGATGAACAGACAGCTTCTGTTCCTGCTTCTCTCTGGTTCTATTCCAGGTCAGTCCAGGCTTTTGGCACAATCTGAAGAGTGTCTGCTGGCCTCCTCCACTTTGGGCCAAGGAGGCCTCTTGTGGGGTGGGGTGAGGAGGCAGCTCCTGGCTGTCATTTCCCTGCTTCTCCATTTCCTTATATCCCCTAGCCTGAAAATTTGCCTTTCCTCTGTGCCATTTCTTAGACCTGTCAAATGTGACTGAAATTCACAAGACTCAAGCCCTGGATCTATGTTCTGATCATATATTGATTTTTGTTTAGAGGTTTTTTGGGTTTTTTTTTGTTTTTTTGTTTTTTTTGCTAGAAGACTAGAAACTCTTTTGCCAACTGTCTGTGCTTCTAGTATATAACCTAAGGACTCACCTTTAAAAATCAAAAAGTCCTTTGAAGTGGCTTATGCTATTAAATTATTAAGTTTTTACTTTTCTTTGCCCCTAAACCACATGCAATTAAAAATTTTAATTGATAATAAAAATTGCACACAATTATCATGTACAATATAATGTTTTGATTTATACACACCTTGTGGAATGGCACAATTGAGCTAATTAGCATATTTATTATTTTAAATACTTAGAAGCTTTTTGTGGTGTGGTCATGTAAAATCCACTCTCAGGGACTAATAGCATGGAGTGCATTCCCCTTAACTCTGGTCACCATAGTACACTGTGGACCTTGAGCTCATTCCCTCTCTCTGGTTAAAATTTCCCATCATTTGACCAGTATCTTCTTAAACACTCATCCACACACCCATGGTACTCACCACTTGACTCTCTTAGAGTCAAGCTCTTTAGATATCATATGTGACTTTTTATATTTTACAGATGAGTGAGTTCAAGGCTGTATCTGTTTCTATGCCTGCTTATTTCTTTTTGTATGGTGTCCTCCAGGTTCATCCTTCTCACAAATATTGGGATTTCCATGGTGGTCCATGGTACATAAATACTACATTTCCCCTTTCCATTGCCCTGTTGATTGACATTTAGATGTATTCCATGTCTTAGCTGCTTTAAATAATGCCGCAGTGAATGCAATAGTTTGGCTCTCTATTTGACATACCCAGTTCACTTTCTTTAAATGTATATCCTGCACAGAATTGCTGGGTCACATGGTACTTCTATTTGTTTTTGCGTGTGTGTGTGTGTGTGTGTGAGTGTGAGTGATGTACATGTGTGTATGTAAGCTTATTCACATCTATGCAGGTGCATGTGTGTATGTACGTGTCATGTTGAGGCCCAATGTTGACACTGGATGTCTTATTTGACTGCGCTCCATTTTATTGAGGCAAGGTCTTTTGCTGAACCTGAGGCTCAGCAATTACACTTAGTTTTACTAGTCTGCTTTCCCCAAGGGTCCCCTGCCTCTGTCTTTTCAGTAATGGAATTGCAGGCAGCCTCCATGCCTGTATGACACTGAGGATTCAAACTTGAGAGCCCTCACACTGTTTTCCATAATGCACACATTAATTTATATTTCCCCCAATAATGTGCAAGGATCCCTTTCTCCGCCCTCACAGGGACTTATTATTTTTTAGCTTCTTTGATGGTAACCACTCTAACTGGTATGAGATGATATTTTGTTGTACATTTAGTTTGCATGATTAATAATGTCAGGTGTCTTTTCATAATCCTATTGGCCATCTGTGTGTCTTTTGGGAAATGCCTATTCATATCTTTTGTCCATTTTTTAAGCCACCTTATTTGCTTTCTTGACACCAAAGTGCTTCAGTTATATGTTTTTGAGGCTAACCCCTTCTAATATGTGTAATTCAGATATTTTCTCACAATCTAGGTGCTTTGTTTTTTGCCTTGTTGCTTTTTCTTAGTTGGGCACAGGCCTTTTAGTTAGATGCAATCTCATTTGCTAAATTAATGTCATGGAGACTTCCCAGATGTCTACTGTCTAATATTTTATAATTTAAAGTCTTAGAATTAATTCACTGATCCATGTTAAGTTGATTTTTCTTTGCAATAGAACATATCTATATTTTTTCTATCAATTACATGAGGAATAATTTTAATACATGTGTGATTAAGGTCTAATTTCTTCTGTGTCCATTCTGTTGTTCTGACACCTTTAGAGACTGTCATTTTTCATTGTGCATAGCTGGTGCCTTTATTGAAAATCAATTAATAATTATATAACTTCAGATTGGTTTGTCTGCCTGTTTGTCTTAACAACAGGACAACAATCTTGATTTCTGTAGCTCTGTAGTACATTTTGAAATCAAGCAATGTGCTTCTGTCTTTGTTCCTTTTGCTCAGTATTTCTTTGGCTGTACAGGTTTTTTTGTGCTTCCATTTGAAATTTGTGTTGTTTATACTCTTTGTTTCCCATTTTACGATTTGTTTACTGAATTCTACTGGAATTCTGATAGGAATTATGTTGACTGTGTGGAGTTCTTCAGGTGGTATGGACACTTTTACAGCAATTTTCATATCCATTATCCATGCCACACACTGTCCTTTCCATTTTATGTTTCTTCAATTTCTTTCAATATAGTTTTCAAGGTAATTTTTATTCCTTAGCTAAATTTATTCCTAGTCATTTCAATTTTTTCTTAGCGATTATGAATAGCTTTCTTGTGAATAGCTATTGTGAATTTGCTTTCTTGTGTTTTTTAAGATTAAGTGTTTAGAAAATCTACTAATTTTGTACATTAGTTATATATCCTATAGCTTTATGAAATGAATTGATTAATTTTAATTATTTTTTGTGTATTCTATAGATTATTTCCTAAAGAACTTATTCCCTACATACTTAATTCATTTGTTAAAAATATTTACATTAGCTTGGCAGTGATGGCACATGCCTTTAATCCTAGCACTTGGTAGAGAGAGGCAGGCAGGTCTCTGGGAGTTCGTGGCCAGCCTGGTCTATAGAATGAGTTTCAGGACAACCGAGACTGTTACACGGAGAAATCCTGTCTCAAAAAATCAAAATAAAATTACATTTATTTATTTGTGTGTGTGTACACCATAGCCGACACGTGGAAGTCAGATGACAACTTACAAGAGTCAGTTCTCTTCTTCCACCGTTGTGGGTCCCAGGAACTGAACTCAGAATTTTTAGGCTTGGTGGCAAAGACGTTTACCTACTGAGACATGTCCCTGGCCCTTTTCATTTTGTTTATAGACAGGGAGAATTTATTCATTTCTAGTTTGGATGCCTTTGTTTATTTTTCTTGCCTAACTTCTCTGCTTGGACGTTCAGTGCTGTGTTAAACAAGAACAAAGCTGCCACTTTGCCGTTTTCTTGTTATTTTCCAGGTCTTTTCCCCTTTTTTCCACCTTTACTATCTTTCTTTGATTGAATGCTTTTTCCTTTTGATATTCCCTAAATCTTTGTTTTTTAAATACTTTTGTGAGTCTGCTATAAATTTTCACTGCCTTTATATGAAGCTTATATAAGATACATTGTAATTAGAATATGCTATTTTTACCTGATTAAAACTTAATTTTCTTTTGAATAAAACTAATTCCTTCTACATTAGCTCCACACTTATATCTCATTAAATTATTGTGGTTATTATTATATTTAGCAATTTGATCTTTCAATCTTCCTTATAAATATATTTGCACATGAATACTTCAGCATCAAGCTCTTCTATATTTGACTGTATACCTACTTAAATTTTGAAAGTTATTTTTAGTGAGTGTATGTATATGTGTGCATGCCACAATACAAGTGTGGAGACTGAAGGACAACTCACCTGAGTCAATTCTCTCTTTCCATCATATGGAACCTGGAGACTGAACTCAGGTCACCAGGCCTGGTTGCAAGCACTTATACTCTTTTTTTTTTTTTTTTTTGGTTTTTCGAGACAGGGTTTCTCTGTGTAGCTTTGCGCCTTTCCTGGAACTCACTTGGTAGCCCAGGCTGGCCTCGAACTCACAGAGATCCACCTGGCTCTGCCTCCCGAGTGCTGGGATTAAAGGCGTGCGCCACCACCGCCCGGCATGCAAGCACTTATACTTTTTAAGCCAGCTCACTGACCCCATATACTTACTGGTATAGTAGAAACACACACACACACACACACACACACACACACACACACACACACACACTTCTCTTTGTTTCATGTCAGCAGCTGGTGTTTCAACTTGAACACTTCTTATAAGCAAGCTTTAGTGCTGATGAAATCTCTCAGCTTTGGTATGGGAAAAATGTTTGTTGCTCAATCATTTCCCTAGGATAATTTTGGTAGGTACAATACTCTTGACAGCTTTTTCCCCTTCCGTACTTTGAGCTTGTCCCTCCATGCTGTCCTGGTCTAACCAGTTTCTGCTGAAAAGTCTGCTGCTAACACTACTGAAAGTCTCATGTATATGGCATTCTGTTCTCTCATTTTACAGGTGTTATAGCTGTTCATGTGTCAAAAATATTGGGAAAAGTTACGTCTATACTGAACATGTACAGACTTTTGTTTTTTTAAACCATTACTCCTTAGCAATGCTGTGTAACAGTTATCAATGCAGTGTTTCTGTTACATCAGGTATTGTAAGTAATCTAGAAAAGATCTGACAACTTTTCTTGTCCCTATGCAGCTTGCTTGCAGGAGCTGAAATCTCTCATCTGATAAGTCCCAGAAACTGTGTTTCATGTGCTCAGTTTCCTTAATGCTGTTAATGGCTTTTAAGCTTTGCAATATTTTCTCTGTATAATGCATCTCTTTGCTACATTAAAATTTACACTAATACAGAACAATAGTAGATTGGAAAGATTCTTCATGTAGAGAGATCAGAGGTTAAAGGAAATTTTATGCATTCATCAGTTATTAATTCTATAGCTGCTGTGTGCAATGCATGTAATGAACACGTATTTACTGAGATTTATATTTTAGAATGATGTAGGTTCTATTTGAGGTTGATTAGACTATCTGCTATTTTAGTGAGCATCATTATTGAAATTGAATGGAGAAGGATTTCCTGGGATAGATGAATCTATTGCTTGAGTTTGAAAAAAAATAGATGTGCTTTATACTGTCTCTAATAGAGCAAATTTTTTGAGGAGGAACATAGTGTTAAAAATATCAAAACAGTTTAAAAGGCCCAATTCACATATGAATTTATAAATTTATAACATAGAGGTTTTGACTAGTTGGGCTTACCCAAGGCATTACTTGTGATGTTCTGAATCATTAGATGATAATGTTGTAGAGGAACTATTGTGGACCATGGCTAGAAAGTCCATGGGATAGCATCAAATGGATGATTCAGAAGTTGAGTTATCTATTGCATTTAGGCCAGTTGTGATGGGTAAATAGCCATTGTCCATTTGGCTGGGTTAATACTTATCACAGAAACATACCATTGGGTGTGTCTATGAAAACATTTTTAGAAAGGTGTAACAGAAGAAGGAAGATGTACTCTAGATGTGGATAGTACTCTGTGTCTGCCTAATTTATGCTCCTGTGTAAAACTTTCCCACCATGATGGACTTACCCTCCAGTTTGACTCAAAATAAATACTTCTTCCTTAAGTTACTTTTGTTATGCATTTTCTTACATCAAGAAAAAAAGTAACAATAAATGGATCTTCTGGAGTGGTAATAATTCCCTCTTTAATTATGTTAATTAAGGATCATGAACATGAACACAAACTATCATTTAAAGTGTCTTAATGAAAGTCGGTTGATCTACTCTCCCTGCCTGGAGCACCCTGTTTGCTAATAAGCAATTGACGCTCAGGTGGATAAGAAGTCTAGATACGTTACCCTGTCACCTCTCTAGGCACTTCCTGAACAGACTGATTGCTGATCATCAATTTATCTTTCATTAAATATTGACTTTATAGTCATAAATCTTATTTCAAATCAATTCACAGAAATCTAGAAACTTTCCAATATAAAAGCTCCCTGGACTGTGAACATGGTGTTAGAGACTGTGTGAAATATATTCACAGGGACTGTGTCCAATTTCCTCAGAATGAGGGAGAGGATTGATGATTGACAAAACAGTGTTTTTGTGATTGTGTGTTACGTATGTACACCTATGTAAGGGTGCCAGAAAAGGGTGTTGGGTGTCCTGCTCATCACTCTCCACTCTATTCTCTCAAACCATAATCTCTCTATGAACCTGGAACTAGGCTGTCAGCCAACCAAGTCAAACAATTCTCCTGTCCTTCCACCACCCAGAGCTGGCATCATAGGTACACAAGTACAGATTTTCATGTGAGTTCTAGAATTTGAGCTCAAGTACTCAGGCTTGAACACTATCCCTACCTTTTCAACTATCTCTCTAGCCCTGGACTGAGAATTTTTAGCCAACACTTGCTTCTTTGTTGTGATATTTGAAAATAAGAGTCACATAGACATTCAAATTTCAGCTTCCAGAAGGCTGCCACTGGCTGCTCAGGAGCCCTTTGGGTATACCTCAGAACTATGAACACACATAAAATATCAAGAGCAAGGAAATACTATGTTTGAAATAACCAGGGATATCTTTGAACTTTTTCACTGATGCAAGTGTTGCAAGTTAAAGGCTTTGGTCAAGACAGCAGTGTACCATGAAATTGTCCCCCAAACCAAGAGTATTGCTCATAACTGAGGCTGGAGATTCATTGGAGATTACAAAGTAAAGATCTTTGTGGAATTATTTGTGTGGGGTTTTAAGAGAAATGTTTATATTACAAATCTTTCCATTCCTTTACTTTTATTGTGTTCCCATGCTTTCCATTTTATGAGTTTGGATGAAAAACTTTAGAAAATAGTGATGTGTCGATAAATTTTCTGAAGAGAGTTGAATGGTACAATTAAGATTTCTTAAATAAGAAGTTATCATTTGCCACAGACATGTCCTTTTTACTGTAATAGATGTTGAGGGGGTGAGACTAACACCATTAGTTTTACCCACAGTAATGTCCATAGCTCTGGATAATCACATTCTGCAGATGTGGGTACAAGATACTTAGCTATCATAGTTCACTTTACCTCTCAGTTTGACACATATTAGAGCTACCTGAGAGGACAGTTTCTGTTGAGGAATTCCCTAGATCAATTTGCCCTATGGGCACATCTGAGGGAGATTATCTTAATTGTTGACATGTGGGGCCTTTTCCACCTTGGGTGTCAGCATCGTCTAGGCAGATGGTTCTGAGGTGTATAAGAAAAGAATACAGCTGAGCATGAATAAATGAGCCACAGAGAAGCATTCCTCCATGGTTCCTGCCTTGACTTCTCTAAGTGATGGACTGTGGTTTGGAAGTATAAAATGAAATAAATCTTTTCCTCCCTTAAGTTGCTTTTGGTCAGCAAATTTTGTCACAGCAACAGAAAGGAAATTAGAGCAATAACAATGCCAGTCACAGGAGGACTGAGAATAATTGGGAAAGTCATAGTTTGATTCCAGCCTTTTCTATCTCAGATGATTACTATGTGTGCTTTGAAGAGGTGTTTATAAAGTTCTCAGTTTCTTCTTACTACATAAGTATGGCATAGTGCTGGCCACTGAGTCCTAAAATATAGAACAGTCCCCAGTACAAGAACTTATGCTTGTATTTTCCTCAAAGTGATGAACCATACTTATGCAAAACCTCATCCAGAAAGAGGACCTTGTCCCACCCCACCCCCTGCATCCGTCACCAACCAAGAAAATGCATCTCAGTCTTGCCTGCAGGTCAATCTGGTGGGGGAATTTTCTCAATAGAAGTGTTCCCAAATGTTTCTAGCTTGTGTCAAGTTGGCATCAAACTAGTCCTCACAGTACCTGAGGGATGGCATGGCACTTCACTGCAGGTTACATCTATGTGGAACTGTATCAGGGACTGATGGGATCAGAAAGGGACACAGTGATGGTTCAGGTAAAGAAGCAACATGAAGTATGTATGAGAGGTGACTGTAAAATATTTAGGGGTTGCCTTATTGGGGAACAGGTTTAATGGAGAAGTGGTGTAAGATAATTTAATACCATGGTGAAAACCTGGCATGAAGAGGTAACCAGGCTGTAGGGCAAGGGAGGTATTTGGAGTTCATCTCACAGGTTGGCTTAGTTTGGGTCTGTTCATATAATCATGTTTTTATCTAAGATCTTTCTTCAGAAACCTCTCTTTAATTTTAAAGTGCCAGAGCCAAGTGAATAATGAAGTAATTATCTGAAAGGAAAGCAAAACAGAGATGAAACTCAGCAAAACATTTCCTCAACAGCATAGTATTTCCTGAGGCAGACAGAAGTGAGCTATTTTCTTTATTATATATTAGTATTTTTTCTAAATGCCCACTAGTTTTTGGAGGATTAAAAATAAACTTTTATCTTTGGCCATACTTCTTATCTTTGAAATGTATCCAGTAGGAGCATTTTCTACTTTTAAGCTCTGGGAACAAGCATTCTTAATAAAGTTTTATGATTCGTTCTTTAACACCTGGTTTTTATCTCTGATGATTGTCTTTCCTTTCACTCACCATTACTGGGTGCTTTTAAGAAACAGATTGTGGGGATTTTTTATTCTTAAGTATATAAAAGACTTCCTAATAAAATAAACCCCTTCAGTCCTTTATTTATTTATTTTTTTCATACAGAAATGAGAGCAAGAACATGTTTTATCTGATTGCAACTGATTGTTAATACCTTGAGTTAGGATGTTAGTTTTGGGCAATTCTGTAAGGAAGGAAGGAATAGTAAAAAGAGAAAAGTATTCTATTTCATATTCTGTTATTTGACTCCCCCACCACCAATTTTGTAGCTAGTAATGTAAGCACTTAGGAAGCATTGTTTCTTAAGGTCCTTGTGAGCCATGTGATCCATGTTAATTAACTGATATAATATGTGTGGCTTTCTTTTCTTTCAGTAGTCTGTTATGTATAGATTTTTTTCCTGCTTCAAAGTTGGTTTCATTTTTATTTTTTAAGAAACTATAGAAAGGTAAAATGAAGCATGTAGACAGTTAAAGAAATACTAAGTCATCTAAATCATTGAAGTCAGCCAAGCAGAGACCCTGAGACACAGTTTCAGTCTGCCATGATTATGCAAATCTCAGTGAGGCAAAAAGATCTATGTATAACAAATACAAAAGTGACATGCAGATTGGAATGTCAAAATTGATCACTATTATGTGTAAAATGTTCTAGTAATTCAGAGAGGATGGAAGCTAATGAGGAACAGCAGTCATTCTAGACATCTACTAATGGAGGCAATAGAGCACATTAAGTATAGAAAGAAAGGGGCATGTTTTCTAGAGCTAGTCAACTGCAGTCTGCCTTGCTTAGGGGAAACTTCTTGGGAAGTATCTTAGTTTGGAAATACAAGTTAAAGTCATATTATAAACATATTTGAAGCCTAGATTAAGACATACTGGGATCAGGGTGACTATGGAGAACTTCAAATATAAGGTACATGGTACAATTGTTATCTTTAGATGTTATTTATTTCATACATTAAACAAATACTACATGGCTCCAAATGTTTAATAGGCATGATGTGTGTTAGTGCACAGGATTTTATAAGGAAGAGACAGGGATAAGGGGAATTAAGTGGCTGATGTAATTGTCCAACATGAGAAAATGAGGGCTAGTATTGGATTATAGAGATAAAACATTTCAACAATTATCCTAGACTTTCATTCAATAAATATTATTGAGTGCTTCATACAGGTGAGGCATTATGTTAAGTGTTAAGGTTACAGGAATGAGCACGAGTTTAGGGTGAATTAAAGAAAGGGTAAAATATTACTGTTTCATGTTAAATAATAGGCATATATTAGTTAACTGACATGACACATTTTATGAACATTCAGAGTAAGGGTGTAACTCTCAAATAATATAAAGAATATTTTTAAATGGAATGTTCTCCTCTGAAGTTTATGATTCAGTAACACCAATGACAAGAAACTAGTCATAAAAAGAAGATATGAGGAAGTAGAGATTGCACAGAACTTTATGTGTACAACTGATATGTATCTCAACCATCATCAGATAGAATACAATTTCTCTACAGAACCATAAAATGCTTGAGACCTTGAAAAAGGGTGGTTGTAGAAAGGGTGGGGCAGGGACAAGGCACTTATGTCATGATACCTTGAGAAATGAATCTGTTGAGTCAGTTTTAACCACTAGATTTGACCTCTAGAGATGTGTTCGAAAATTGACAAACAAGGAGTATAACACTTAGGTAGCCAGATGACATATGAAAGTAATAATATAGAGGCCTCTCCTTTGTGTATATGGGTTTTGCCTCTGGGAAAACACTTGTCAGGATCCTGTATATACTAGCGAGACACATGAAGCATGCACCTGCACATATGCACAGGTATGCCTTCATATGTACAGTCACGGTTCAACCATTGGTAAACAGCATCATCACTTCTTAAACTTTGCAAGGATTTTCTTAATCTAGATAAGGGTCTATTATAAACTCTAGGTTATATTTTTATAGTCAAGAAAGATTTGCTATATGCAGCATAGATAAACATGAATGTGCTTTTGATTAATATGTATGAAGCCAATGTATATATTGTGTTATGTAATGGTACACTGTAGGGTTAATGATTAACTGAAAGACAAGATTTGCTGTGTGGCATGGAAAATAAAGACAATTTTACCTTTTAAAATCTATTCCTTTAAATAACTATAGACGTGATCTAAGAATGTATAGTCTTTAAAAACCTACTATACTTTAAAGAAGTAGTTGTCAATCTGTGGGTCACGACCCTTTTGGGGGTCAAATATCAGATATCTTGCATATCTGATATCTACATTATAACTCATGACACTAGAAAATTACAATTATGAAATAGCAAAAAATAATTTTATAGTTGAGGGTCACCAGAACACGAGGAACTGTATTAAAAGGAAGGTTGAGAACAACTGCTTAAAAGTATCCATTACTCAGGGACTGTTTATCCAAATTTATTTACTAAGCTTTGAGAAAAAGAGAGAAAACTAATACAATTTTGAGAAGTGTGAAAATGATCGTGCAGATAATATAATGAGGAATTTAGGTAGGTAGAAAATATAGGTGCTGCATTAACTTTCTCTGGGGAGACCTGTTGAACCTACAGAGGACACCAACAACAGACCAAAGTCATAATTTCACCCAAGTCTAGTGTAGTGAAACACTGTGTTCATTGTGCTAACTTACTGGACCATCAGTGAAGATTTGTTTATGGGGCTTGGAGACCTCACAATAGATGGATAACTGGAATCTCTCCATTCAGTTAAACTTTCATGCTTAAATGCTTTCTTGAAATGCTGGTGCAGCTGGTAGGGAGCTGCAGAGGAAGGCAATTGTTAGAATCTCAGTCAGAAAACTAATGATTCTCTTCATCCCTCATCTTTATATGAAGGAATGCCAATAGGTCCTATTTTGTTAGAATGTCATGTAGATAACCGAAGTCACTGTGATTAAGACGGTAACAGTTGTGTTATTCTGAGGGCAGTATACCATGACATGAAACGTCTCAGAGTAGCATTCTTGTTAAGGATTTGAGTTTGGTTCCCAGCACCTATGTGGTGGCTCACAACCACCTGTAACTCCAGATCCAGAGGATTTGACACTCTTATGGCCTCTTTGGGAACTGAACATATGTGCCTATATCCCCACCCCATAACTGTAAGTATAAAATAAGTATTAGAAAATATAAATGGCTGGGCGGTGGTGGCGCATGCCTTTAATCCCAGCACTCAGGAGGCAGAGGCAGGTGGATCTTTGTGAGTTTGAGACCAGCCTTGTCTACAGAGCGAGATCCAGGAAAGGCACAAAACTACACAGAGAAACTCTGTCTCAAAAAACCAACATATTTATCCCCTATGCTGTAGAGGATCTCCTACCACTTCAGCATTTTGAAGATCATCATTTGGCACAGCATTAAAATCCATGATACAATGAACATATTACTTTGGGATTTTATAGAGCTCTAATGAATAAATTAAAACGTGAGCCATTCCCAAAGACCTACTCTATGTTGACTTGATAAGTCAGATAGGTTTACTGTTAATGGCCTTGTCCTGGTTGACTGAGCTTATATGAGCACTTGAAACCTACACCTGATGCAAGTGACTCACTAGTCTTAGAAAAATAAAAAAAATTAACTCATGTACAGAAATCTAAGGTACTAAATGAGCATTTCAAGGTTTGAAACAACAACTAAGCACTATGAATCCATCATTTTATTTTATTTTTGTATTCTGTCCTGTCCCCATGAGGTTGCTATTTGGTAGGGACTTAAATTTTCCTATAGTAAATGAATTGTGTACTTACCCCTCAAAGAAATGTTTATAGATTAGGAAGAGTTAATCATGATTGTGTTGTATAAATGTGAAATATTTCTAACATAGAACTTGACATTAACTGCTCAGAAATAAAAATTAATTCCTGTTCTCTCTATATGAAACTTTTGTGTTAATTAACTTTAAATGTAAGTCTATGGGGAGGATTGTTTTGTCTTGAAAATAGGCAACATTTGATAACCTAATTTAGGACCAGTGTTCTCAATTTCACAAGTATTAAATGTTAGTCATTGTCTTTATGGAATTTTGCATCCTGTTTCCCAGATAAAATTCTGTATGGGAAAACTTTGTATTCACATTGCTTTCTACACTCTTTTTACTCTCATCAGCCCTCAGTGATTCCTAAAGCATTTGTGAAGGATTTTATACTTAAGACAACTCTGGTTATAATGAATCAGCAGGATTTAAGTTGAAAATACTTCCTTTTTTTCTTTTATTTTACAATACAATTCATTTCTACATATCAGCCACGGATTCCCTTGTTCTCCCCCCCTCCCACCCCCTCCCCTTCCCCCCAGCCCACCCCCTATTCCCACCTCCTCCAGGGCAAAGCCTCCCCCGAGGACTGAGGAAAATATTTCTAATATCACATGAAATTGACTGTGAGCATGTACAAGTGAAGAAAATAAATGCTTATTTTGCTCTGGAGTCTGTATATCTAGAGACAGGAAGCTACTGACTGTGCTTCCATGATGGCTCACTTGGTAGCGATGGTGTTTCTGTCCCTCCATTCCTAGTCACTAAGGCAGCAGCAGGCAGCCTTTTGTCTTAAAGCAGAAGTAGAAGGGTATTAGTGACAGCATACATTACCCTCCAGTAGCATCAATACAAAGGTAGCTGAGGATGACCTTAAACCAGATCCGGCTGCTTCCTCTTCCTGAGTGCTAGGATTGTAAGGGTTTGCCACGCACCTGGTTTATGTGGTACTGAGACAGAGGCTTCGTGTCTGCTAGATAAGCACTCTGCCAACTGTGTCCTTGTCCACAAAGAATCTCATCCTAATGTAATGCATTCATGCAAACTTTGACATTCTTTTGCAGTGGATATGTAGTTTACAGTTTAGCATCATGATCAACCTGTAGAATGCAGAGCCTGATTTATTTAGTTCAAGTTTGGTCACTTTTCAGCTAAGTGATTTTAAAAATGTTGACCTAGCCTTCCTGTGCTTAAATCCCCTCAAGTGTAAAAGGGGATAATAGGACATGGAGTCATTGTGGGGACTAATTGATTTGCTCTATGTACATAATCTGGAAGAAAGTTAGGAGCAGTGTTAACATTATTTTAAAGTCTTCTGAAGACAGAGTTTATATTTAATTGGCAGTAAATTTTGTTTGCATAAGGAATTAGATGACATGGGGGAGGGTTGGGCCTATGTATTACCCCTCACCTTTAACCTCTCAAGTTAGATGAAGAAAAGCCAATCTCATAGTGATCCATCATCACAACAATTCAACGTTTATTTTTGCTTTTGAGACAGGTTCTCACCATTATTCCATGATGCTCTGGAATTCTCTGTCCTGCTTCAATCTCTCATGCTCTGGGACTGTATATATGTTCCACCACACCCGGCTTTTACAACCATTAAAAAATGTATGAACAACTTTATGGTATCTTTTTACAGTTTTGCTGAAATCAGAGAACTGGGACTTCCAAACGTTTCTCTAACTAAAGGTATCCATCATTTCAATTTCTGGGAAGTTGGCTGTCAAATGGCTCTTAGTTCCTATTCCTCTTTACTTAGAGACTCCAGATTAATGTTAATGTTCTCTGAAAGTTCTGGAGAATAAAAATATATTAAATGAATTTTGCTGCTATATTTTGGACAATGAAGTTTCCTATGGCAAAATCTATATAAACAGGATCCACCAACTTAAAACGTAAAATTGTTCTAGATGATAAGACCTTATGGTTGAAGATACTATATGCCTCACCATCACATGACATAGAGAAATCTAGCTTGAACTGTTCTGGAAGCTTCCTCTCTGATGCTAGCTTTTATATTACCAAAAGGTGCTATGCAGACTGCTGGGGGGAATTGTCACCAACACTCTTACTCAGCTGTGTACCTTGTATATAGCCATATTAATAGTCCAGGCTATTATATATATAATATATATAATATTATATATATAGTGCAATAGTGGAAAACCAGTTATTGAGATAACCAATCACATTCTGATTGGATTTGAGGCCTGATTTTTAGGATGAATTCATGTCTGCTGCTATAAACTCAGTTTATAAAGTCTGTATGTGGGGAGGCCATAGGCCATTAATGGGGAAGGTACTGCTATTGTTCTGCCAAATGGGTATGGTGTGCCTGTCAAATTGCCTTAAAAATAACCATGTATGCCCATGGGATAGTGTTACTGTCAGCTTTGGACAGGGAAGTTTCATTTTGTAGTGGTAGGTGGTGACTGCAGAGATTTGTAACTGGTCAAAGTACAAAGAATAAATGACTATTGAAGGCACAGCCATAAATGGGACATTCACACTGTCCCCTCTAAGACCCAGAGAACATCATGGAATATGGTGCCAAAAGAATATAAGAGCTGAAGGAGGGGCAAGGGTGTGGTATGGAATGCTGACTTCTGGGCATGGCATAGCTGTTGTACTCTTGAACTCACAACAGCTGTGATTACCCACAAAAGACCTTCACAATATTGGGCCTGCCAACACCCTGTTATAGAAGGGTAGGGTGAGTTCATAGGGACTATTCCCTCCCTGAAGATTCATACAGATTTCATATTTGATGAGGAAGGGAGAGACATTTTCTTTAGTGGTGTTGTATTAGTTACTTTTGATTGTTGTGATAAAATGCCACGACTAAAATCAACTTATGAAAGAATTGATGTGGGCTTATGTTTGCATAGTGTTAGGGTCCATAATAGTGGGAGAGGCACGGTATCGGGCTGCTAGAATAAGAAGCTGAGAGATCCCATCTCCAACTACACAGAAGCAGAGAGCATGAACTGGAAGACAAATGAAGCTATAAACCCTCAAAGCCTGCAACAAGAGATGGGTGGTCTCCCTCAAGTTCCCACATCCTAAAAGTTCTGTAACCTTCCCAAATAACACCACTGTCCTGGGACCAAATGTTTAAATACATGAGCCTATGTGGTACATTTCTCATACAAACCACCAGGTGTAGACATGGGTAAGGTTCCCACACTCCTGTAAACAATTATAATAAAAATCATTGGGTTGCACACGTTAAAAAATAATGATCTAAAAGTAGACACAGAAGTTGGGAAGAGGAAGGTCATCAGTAAAAGGGGGAAGGAAGCAAGAGAAGGTAAGGGATACATTACATGTATGAGAGTACCATAAGGATACCAATTATTATGTATAATTAATATATGTAAATAAAAACTAAGTCTTTTGTGAATTTTTAGTTTATATTCATTGTATAAAACAACAGGGATTCATCTATTCCTATCATGGACTCATGTACTTTGCTCATTTTCCAACATCCTTTCCATCTCTTGACTTCTTCTTACTTCCATGCATGTCCTTTCCTTTCCCCCAATGTTCCCACCTCTGCTACCATGTCTTACCATTTTTTTAAATCTAAATTCTGATTGTGAGAGAAAACATATAATATTTATCTTTCTGAATCTGGCTTATATTCTGTAACACAATGAAATGTAGTTTCATCCATTTTGCTGTGGATGATACAATTTTCATAAACTCTTTTGCATATGTATACCACATAAATTCTGACAGGTGCAAAGCCACTGCAAAGGTCAAAATGGCCTCAGCTTGCTCCTTCATGTTTCTTTGCAGTCAGTCTCTTCTCTACATGCCTGGAAGACTGGCTTTTTGTGGCAGTGGTTTTATTTCAGGTGATATTGCTAAAATACATAGGGATGAGATTGCTGGCTGGTTTTGCCTTTTAAAGAAACTATAAAGTGTTTTTTAAAGCAGCAGTACCACCCAGAGTCTATGAGAGCTGCTGTCCACCTCTTGTCATCATTAATGTATTCTCATGTTATTTTCTTGGACATGCAGTGGTACCTCACTGTGGTTTGATTCGTACTTACCTAACTGCGATGGTGAGTTATCTTTACATTGTTTGTCATTGTCTTCTGCTCATTAGCTCCAGTTGCTAGTATTTGTTGAAAGATTTATTAAAATATTCTTGCTCACTTTAAAAATTAAGTTGATTGGCTTCTTATTATTGAACTTTGGGTTATTTTATTGTGTGAGTGTTTGGTTTGGTATATGCCTGTGTGTGCAGACGGGCACACTAAAAATCAGCAGATAGTGTTGGTGACCTATTATATCATTGTCCACCTTATTGTTTTGAGACAGAGTCTCTCACTGAAACTGGAACTCATTGTTTAATCTAGGTTGGCTGGTTAGTGGGCTCTCAAGATCCACCTGTTTTTGCTTCCCAATGCTGGAGCTACAGGCATACATGGCCATGTCCAACTTTTATGCAGGTGTTTGGGATTTAGACCCAGATCCCCATGGTTGTGCAGCAAGTTCTCTTACCTTCTGAGCAATATCCTCCTGTAGAACAATCATTTTCTACACTCTGAATATGTATTACTCTCATTGGTTAATACAAAGCTAACAGGCCGGTAGCCGAGCAAGAAGTTAGGTGGGAGATCCAAACTTAGAATGATAGGAAGAAGGAGGGGGAGTCAGGAGAGATGCCACCCAGCCTCCCAGGAAGCAAGGCATGCTAGAGGACAGGTAAAGCCATGAGCCATGTGGCAATACATTGATTAATAGAAATGGGTTAATTTAAATGTAAGAGTTAGCTAGTAACAAGCCTGAGCTATTGTCTTAGCATTTGTAATTAATATAAGCCTCTGAGTGATTATTTGGGACCAGACAGTCGGGACGGCAAACATCCATTTACAATATCCCCATCCCTCTTCATGTATTTTCAATTTATTACTCTGTAATATGCTTTTAATGTAATTGTATGTTTTCTTTCCTGACAGAGTCCTAATTGCAGCCCAGACTGACTTGAATTCACTGTGGTATTGTATTCCCCCAAATATTGTGCATGTAAATAAACTTATCTGGGGTCAGAGACAGAGCAGCCACAATATTAAACATAAAGGATAGGCAATGGTAGCACACGCCTTTAATCCTAGCATTCCAGAGGCAGAAATCCATGTGTTCAAGAATACAGCCAGGCATGGTGACTCATCACTCCTTTAATCCCAGAAAGCGAACCTTTAATCCCAGAGAGTGGTGCTAGAAAGCAGAAAGGTATATAAGGCATGAGGACCAGAAACTAGAAGCATTTTGGCTGGCTAAGCTTTTAGCTAGTTAAGCTTCAGGCTTTCAAGCAGCAGTTCAGCTGAGACCCGTTCTAGATGAGGACTCAGAGGCCTCCAGTCTGAGGAAACAAGACCAGCTGAAGACCTGGCGAGATGAGGTAGCTGTGTCTTATTCTGTCTCTCTGACCATCCAGCATTTCACCCCACTAACTGGCCTTGGGTTTGATTTTATTAATAAGAACTGTTAAGATTCATGTTACAATTCACTGTAGCCCAGGTTGGCCTGGAATTCATAGCAGTCTTCCTGCCTCACCACACAGCTACTAGTATTATGCTGGCTATATATTGTCCTGCTTTACATGTATTTTTTAATCTTAGGGATGCAGATTGAGTTGATTTAATTTAGGCTCTTTTCTGAAGGGAAACAGAGGAGCAGTGAATCTGAGAGAGAGAGAGAGAGAGAGAGAGAGAGAGAGAGAGAGAGAGAGAGAGAGAGATGAAGGGAGCTGGGTGGAGGGGAGGGAGGAGAGGCTACTGTAGAGATATAGGAGAGAATAAAGAAAAAATTAAAAATATAAAAAAGGATGTTCTGTATGGTTTGTAAAATCTGTATTGGTATGTCTTTAACTAATTTGGGGAAGTTTTCTTCTATGGTCCCACTGAAAATCTGGTCTATACCAGTGACTTGAGAGTCACTGCTCTGCCTCTAGTTCATGGATTTGTTCTTTTTATGACATCTCACTGTTTCTGCTTATTCTTTTAGTGTGTTTTAAAACAAAGTTCGTATTCTTTGATTGAGTTACCCAATTCCTCTACTTTACCTCTAAGTCCTGATATTCTGTCTTTATCTACTCTAGTGGTAAGGCCCCTGAGTTTTCTAACTGGGTTGTTGCGTTTTTTACCTTCCCTTATATTTCCCACTTTGCAAATCAAGGGATCTTGTCAAAACAATTAGTCAAATTAGATCTTTCTAACAGAAAAAATTGAATTCAGTTCTAAATTAAAAAAAAAAGAAAACTGTGTCATTGTAGGCCACTATGACAAGTATCTCAAATTTAAATGCTGACTCTAAAAGAGACAAGGTTCAGACATTTGTTTTGTGTCTTTTAGAGAAAAAGGAATCCATATCTTCTTTCACTCTCTCACTGATGTTCCTGAGTCTTTAGAGAATTATAGAAAGCTATGCTCTGGTTGACAGAAATATCTCCACTCTAACCATATAAAAGTATTCCAACACAGGCCAAAAACCTTTTTTTCTAAACTCTTAAATATGTGTATAACTAGGAGAAGATATGACTTTCTCTGGATATCAATATTTTGAACAGATTGATTGATACTAAAGTTTTTCCTATTCTGGGCCAATGCCTTATAGTAAGATTAGAGATGCTGAGAGCTGGCTGTGGACACAGAGTTGAGAAAGCAGGATGGAGGATAAATCAAGCACTGAGTGTGTCAGACAGGGCAGATTTGTAAGACAGAATATGGAAAACATAGGAAGAGAAACTGGTTATCTATTCATGTGTGCAAACTCTTGGGCAATTCCATGAATTCCTGTGGGTACCCATGGCATAGTCTGAAGATTTTTCTTAATGTAAGTCCTAATCAAACGGTCTCAGTGAGAGGTATTTGATATCCCACTATCTCTCAGTGGAGTATCAATTCCAAGGAAGATAAGTTGTTTTTTGTTAGAAGAAAATGAGTGTCTCCTACATATAAACCTAGAATAGAGTGGTAGTATGTTTGAGGAGTTAAATAAGGTTAAGATCCTGAATTTCTTCTCATTGGCATTGATGAGAGGATTTTAATACATGACCCCCCCTCTCTCTCTGTCTCTCTGTCTGTCTGTCTCTCTCTGTCTCTGTCTCTCTGTCTGTCTCTCTCTGTCTCTGTCTCTCTCTCTCTCCCTCCCTCGCTCCCTTTCTCTCTTCACATACACACACACACATATATATCTCATATAGGGTGATGGCTTTATTAATGAGTACATGAAGTACTTTTATTATTATTTTAAATTTGCAATCATTGTCACATCACTTTTAAGAGCCTTTGATTAATGCTTCTCCTGCATGATTTTCTTGGGGGGAAACCTCAATTGGTATCAGTGGGAGACTCAATTATTAGTGTATTTAATTAAGAGTTTTTTTCAGTCACTTTTCAAAGAATAATTTAAGATCTCAGAAACTCCACCTTATTTATATCCCTAGGATTGTACAATGAAGACATCTTGACAATATTCACAAAGACTCCACTAACCAGATATTACAAAAATTGTTTTCATTTATTCATGCCTTTAAAATAAAATATTCATTTAATATGAAACAGAGGCAATAATATACATGATTTAATCAGCTTTTCACACTCATTTCAAAATAGAGATCTGTCATTTTAGAAAGCTTAGTTATTTTTTTCCTTCTAGAATATTAGGGAGAAAATTAAACCCACAAGGTACCACATCTTATAAGAAAGTGAAGTTCTATGTCACATTTCTTAATCAACAGGGAGGAAAACACTGCTGTTGCAGCTGCTGACATTCAGGCCCTTGACTTTGGATGTGTTGAAAACTTGATAGAAATTCACAGGGTGTCTTTAGTGCACCTGTCTGTTTTCTGCTTGATGAGGAAAGTGTAGAAGGCACTTAACAGCTAGACTTCCTTTTGCATCCTTGGAGGTACTTCCTTGACAGTCCCAAGAAGAAAATCCATTCTCCTCTCCTCTCCCAATGCCTTAAGACATTCCTAGTACAACTTACTGTATTTGTCATTGACGTAAAAATGCTCTCTCTCTCTCTCTCTCTCTCTCTCTCTCTCTCTCTCTCTCTCTCTCTCTGTGCATGAGGGGGTCAATGGCAGGCATCTTCCTTTATGGCTAGCTAGCTCTTCACTTTAAGTTTTGAGACATTGTCTGTCTTTTTTTTTCTTTGCCATAATCCTCTGAAAAATAATTGTTTTATTTCTGTTCTGTTGTACAATTTGTATATACACATATTTTCCTAAATATAACATGCCTAATACATATAATATTTTTATAAAACTAGCCTCATACTTTGTTTCTATAGCTCAATTTTTTTTTAATTTTTATTTTTATTTTGCAATACAATTCAGTTCTACATATCAGCCACGGATTCCCTTGTTCTCCTCCCTTCGGCCCCCCTCATCTTCCCCCCAGCCCACCCCCCATTCCCACCTCCTCCAGGGCAAAGCCTCTCCCATGGACTGAGATCAACCTGGTAGACTCAGTCCAGGCAGGTCCAGTTCCCTCCTCCCAGGCCAAGCCAAGCGATCCTGCATAGGCCCCAGGTTTCAAACAGCCAACTCATGCAATGAGCACAGGACCCGGTCCCATGGCCTGGATGCCTCCCAAACAGATCAAGCCAATTAACTGTCTCACCCATTCAGAGGGCCTGATCCAGTTGGTGACCCCTCAGCCATTGGTTCATAGTTCATGTGTTTCCATTTGTTTGGCTATTTGTCCCTGTGCTTTATCCAACCTTGGTCTCAACAATTCTCGCTCATATAAACCCTCCTCATTCTCGCTAATTGGACTACCAGAACTTCACCTGGGGCCTAGCCATGGATCTCTGCATCCAGATCCCTCAGTAGTTGGATGGGGTTTCTAGCATGACAATTAGGGTGTTTGGCCATCCCATCACCAGAGTAGGTCAGTTCGGGCTGTATCTCGACCATTGCCAGCAGTCTGTTGTGGGGGTATCTTTGTGGATTTCTGTGGGCCTCTCTAGCACTTTGCTTCTTCCTATTCTCATGAGGTCTTCATTTGCCATGGTCTCCTATTCCTTATTCTTCCTCTCTGTTGTTGATCCAGCTGGGATCTCCTGCTCCCCCAAGCTCTTTCCCTCGACCCTCACCCTTCATTACCCCCACTCATGTCCAGGCTGTTCATGTAGATCTCATTCCATTTCTCCATCATTGGGCGATCCCCGTGTCTTTCTTGGGGTCCTGTTTTCCAGGTAGCCTCCCTGGTGATGTGAATGGCAGTCCAGTCATCCTTGTTCTGTCACTGAATCCAGAGCTTACTGATTGGCTAGATTTGCTGTGGTCCCCTTGGCTTCTCCTTTCTAGCATAGGGATTGCAGGTACACATTGTCATACCTGACATTTTTACATAAATGTTGATAGTTAAAATCAGGCCCCATGCTTTCATAGCAAATGCTTTACAGACATGTGATCTCTCCAGTCAAAATGTTTCAAGTCTACCTCATCCCTCCACAGGCATTGCTGAGTTCCTATAATCCTTTCAAGGCATCAGTACATTCTGAATCAGGTCATTAAAATGCAATATATATTTTTTGGAACTAAAACATTATAAATTAAAGGAATCCATAATTAAAAGGAATAAATCCATAAATTAAAGGGAATATTCAAAGTTGCCATGAGACAAACCATTAAAGGCTAGTTTAAAAATGTGTATCTTGAAGAAAAGTCAATCAAGTTAGAACTCAATGGAGAGAGATTTGTCCTGACCACTGGCAGGCTGGGACACAGGAAATCTTCTAGCTACATGGAAAAGCCTAGCACTTGACCTGGCAGCTGTAAAACCTTGCTGGCTTTTACCAAACCTTATTTGGCTTCTATCATTATACCTATCTGCAGCATCTGCAGGGTGCTTTCCTGACTTTGCAGCCTGGGGACTTATCATCTTCAAATATCACTCCCTGACATGAACCTTCCTGTAGCTACTTCCTGCCACACATCAGATTGACCATATTAAGTGCTTTGACCATATTTTTTATATGTGCTTTTCTTTATGTTTCTTTGTCTCTTTCATTGTGTTAGCTCATAGACTGATAGCATTTTTTTCTTTATAATTTCTGACACTTCCCTGCTCACGATAGCTGCTATAGCACTCGTATTGGCCAATTTGATGCTGCTTCACACAGGTAATCCTTTAATAAACCTCTCTAGAGTTCAAAAAACTAGCTGCCAAGTACAAACTGTTCTAAATGAGCTATTTTCTGTGAAAGATAAAGTGGCCATTGGTGGACCCTAGAAGAATGTGAATGAATGTGAAATATCCTCGATGAGTTTAATCTGATTCTAATTTGTTAGTGAATTCATTAGTAACATTTTCTCTCACTTCTGCTTCTGGAATGTCATTGAAAGAAGCTACTTTTCTAACATACAAAGACAGATATTTGCCAGAGTATAGTGAAAACATTACAAACAAATAGGTTTCAAAGTCTCAAGCTGATGATTAAAATGTCAGAAGAATACATTCATTCACATCGATCTTTTTACAATCATAAATACGGAACAAAATCAACATTTTACAGTAATAAACTGTTATATTTTAACATATGAAAGTGCTTATCTCTGAATTCAGCTTACTGTGACAAGATTTCCAGTCTGACATATCCAGTTAGGTCTATAGATGTTTTCTGATAATATATTAAGTAATGATGATTGGTCATCTGCCCCTCTCTCATCTATCTATATCTATTATCTCTCTCTGTCTCTCTATTTCTATATCTATCTTTCTATCTATCTATCATCTATCTATCTATCTATCTATCTATCTATCTATCATCTGTCTATCATCTATCTATCATCTAGCTAGGTGGCATCTATTTATACATTCTTTGCACATTCATTTGCCCTTCTAAGGATAAGTTTGACATCTATGTTTATAACCTACTTTTGCCAAAAACATCAGGAAAAATTATGTCTGTAGTGAACATAAAATATCACAGACTTTAAAAAAAGTCATTCCCTAAACAATACAGTAAAACAACTATTTACATAGCATTTACATCATGTTAAATATTTTAAGTAAGTTAATATTGATCTAAAGTATATGAGAAATAATTGCAAACATTTTAACATTTTATGAAAGAAGCTTACGCTTCTGTGAATTTGGTATCAAGGGATATCCTGTGACCAGTCTCCCATGGATACTGAGAAATGACTCATGTACACAGACACACAGACACATAGACACATAGACACACAGACACACAGACACACAGACACAGAGACACAGACACACACACATACACACACACACACACAGACACACACACACACAGATGGATGTTTGTCATATTAAAAAATGGATTGCTAGTCACTTTGTACCAAAAAAATAACAAATTTCAATTTGAATTTAACTTTTAACATTTTTTTCTGCTGATCATTCCACCAAAGGAAATAATTATAGTTGTAGTTCACTGAATGCTTTCAGTAAGCTTTCTATTTTGTCCCCTTAGTGTTTACTTCTCATCTGGTTGAAATCCTTTGTTTGTCTCATGAAATGATGACCTGGGCTCCATTTCATTGTCTGTTTTCTCTTGAAACTCAGTATTATTTTTTCCATGACATTTCTTGTATGTGACATAAACTGCAAAAAACAATGTATGAGAGGTCAAGTAAGTTTCAGAAAGACACCTTGAAAAATTACTTTGGTCAGTGATTGCTTTATACAGCTCAGAAAGTGCTTTACATTTTCTACAGACTGGGGGTGTTATAGGAAACCAACTATCATTATTTTAGTTTTAGCATCACCATATAGCAGCAATAACTGCACTCCAGAAATCTGGGTGGAGAGCTTCAGAGGATGTTTGCTTAGCATAAGTGTATGACCTTCTCATGGCTTCAAGCTGTATATGCTACTTAACAGCAAGGAAAAATAATTTATTTTTTGTCTACCCCACCCTAGTTAATGTGTAGTCTTCAACTAAATATACTGTATGCCTGTGTGCAATGTCCAAGGTATTTATCAGCACTTTTCCCCCTTTCTTTGTGTATGTTTGCAAATGAATGTGTGTGCATTTGTGTGTGTGTGTGTGTGTGTGTGTGTGTGTGTGTGTGTGTGTGTGTGTATGTTGCTCATGTGCACACAGGTACATGCGTGTGTTCAGTTGCATATTCACATTTGTATGTAAGTGTGGAGGCCAGGGGTCAACCTTGGGTGTTGCTCCTCAAGAGCCATCTATCTTGCTTGTTGAGACAGGGAATTTCCACTGGCCTGAAATTCACTGGTTTAGCCTAACACCTGGTTAGGCTAGGTTGGCTGACCAGAAAGCTCAAGCCATCTACTTATTTGTGTTTCCTCAGAGCCAGACCCCTACTGGATCCATGTCACATTTTTTTTTTTTTTTTTTTTTTGTGATATGAGACTCTTATACTGGAAAGGAGACTCTGCCTGAAAAATAACACTGAGACAGTGTGATGGGCACCTGCAGGCACATGGATGCATATTGGAGCTGGGGATAAAAATAATGCCAAGATAAGTGAAACTATTTCTGGGATTTCATAACTTAATCTTCACAGTATTTTTGTCATGTACCTCCACTTACCATTTTCTATTAAAAGGAAGTTTATTTCTTTGTTTTAAATAGGACTTTAAATATGCAGTTTAAGCACCATCAGACTTTGGATAATCAATGATAGGGAAAAGTTTCAATTTGGTGAAGGAGAGTTGGTGTGGACCAAATGAGGGAGGATGAAATTATGCTGTGACAGTGTAAAACTAAGAATCGGGTTATCTATCTCTAGTACATCTTTGCTTACACTTCTTCAGTTATATGACTATTTAAAATTGACATGTACAAACTTACACATCTAACTTATGATTTTTTACTATAAGATTTGTCATCTACCTGATAAATACCCTATTTAAAAAGTATATCAAGACAAGGCTTTGGAGTGAAAATCGCTAAAACCTGTGTTCCTTAGAAGCATTTAGAAAGGTGCATAATTAAATGTTCCTCACAGGCTAATATGCTTCTCTCACTACTGAGGAAGAGAAAGTCAGCAGAGAGGATCCATCTCTTCTGCCTTTCTCTTAAAAATGTCTCACTAAGGCCTATAATAAAATTATATTCTTTGCATCAGCATATATGAAGTCATGATAAATGACTTCTGTGGATGCATTTCTTCAAATTTATTTGTACAATGAACTGCCAGAAAGGGAGAGTCTTTAAAAAGTCTGTTTTAGCAATTCCAGGATTTATCCAAAAGGATCATTATAGTAGAATTTGATTATCATTATTTCTTACTTCCTAATAATATCGCTGCAAAGATGATCTGGAAAATGCTATAGATGAGTGGGAAGGTGAACACAAGGTTGAGTTCCTCAGGGCTGAAGGAGAGCTGCACAATGGTGGAACACAGCTGAGTGTTCTGCATCCCAGTTTCCAAGGCAACTGTTCGGCACCTGGGAGTAAGGTCAAAGATGTATATGATTTACCTGTTATTAGGCTTATTAGGATATAACAGAAAGGGAAGGTATAATGAAAGCATGTACACAGACTGCAATTATTTTCTCCCCTCCCTCCCTCCCTCCCTCCCTCCCTCCCTCCCTCCCTCCCTCTTTCCTCTTTCCCTCCCCCCTCCCTCTCTCTCTCCCTTTCTCCTTCTCTCTCTCCCCTTTTCTTCCTCTCTCTCCTTCTTTTTCTTCTTCTCTCCCTCCCTCCCTTTCTCCCTCCTTTCTTTCCTTTCCTGTCTCTCTCTACCTTATTTCCTTTTACTCCATTCCCTCTCCCTCCCTTCTTCCCCTCTTTCTTTATCTCTCCTTCCTTCCTTCCTTCCTTTCTTTCTTTCTTTCTTTCTTTCTTTCTTTCTTTCTTTCTTTCTTTCTTTTTCTTTTTTTCCTTCTGAGATAGGTCTCATTATGCAGTCCAAGTTAGATTGTCTTCTAACTTGCAGTGATCCTTTTGCTTTACTTTCCCTAGTGCTGAGATTACAAACATGTACCTAGATTTTATCTCTGCTCTTAACATCCATATTTGGTGTATATTTTCAACATAACTTTACATTGGACAAGTACATTAATATATGAAATAACCTATTATATAAATATATTTATTTATTTATTTTTTATTTTTTATTTATTTATTTATTTTTTTTTGGTTTTTCGAGACAGGGTTTCTCTGTGTATCTTTGCGCCTTTCCTGGAACTCACTTGGTAGCCCAGGCTGGCCTCGAACTCACAGAGATCCTCCTGCCTCTGCCTCCCGAGTGCTGGGATTAAAGGCGTGCGCCACCACCGCCCGGCCTTATAAATATATTTATTTATTTTATCTTTAATGTTGGGTATGCATGTGGGTTTGTGCATGTGAGTGCGGAGCACATAGTGACCAGAGGCATCGGGTGCCCCTGAGGCTACAGTGGTTCTGAGTCACCTACTACGGATGCTACGATGCAAACTCAGGTCTTCTAGAAAAGAAGTACATGATTTTAAATACTGAACCTTTTCCCTAGTCCTAATATATTTATAATGTGACAGGTATGTTTATTTATAATAACATTCCATAAATTGCAAAGGAAGCCCATTTCAAATTATGCACTTAGTGAAAGTATACAGGAGAGATCAGGGCTCAGAAAATACTGAAGCTATGGTATTTCTCATTTTAAAATTAATTTTGTTCTTGATTAAAAGTCTACAAGTTAAAAAATTAATGTTTCTAATCTTCAATAAAGAAAATCAGGTAAAGTAAGCCTGTAGCCCAAAGTCTTCCAGTGAGTGAGTGGCAGGGGTAAGATGAAGCCTGAATCTGCCTGGTCAAGCATAGAAGTGTCCATACTGTTCAAGCTTGCTCACCTCTTTCTCAGATGCACATTGATACCTGTTTCTATACCTGATTTTCTGCCTGTCTGTTGATTTAGGTGGACCATTTCGAAAAAAAATGTTTTTAGATAAATGCCAAGCATACTTTAGTGTCCATTACCTTTGGGTGATGAGTCCTTTTGGTGTCAGTTGGAGAAACCTATATCTATTACAAGACTAAATTGACTATTTTCATGAAACTTACTTTGCTTATTAAATCAGAGAACACAGCAAAGGAAAAACTACTTCGCAGGTTGGGGATTAATGGAGAAGAATGCCAAGGAGTTGAAGACAAGAGCAGCCAGTACTTCTTGGAGATTTGTATAATTTATGAACAAATGATGCTATTTAAATGATGTAATTGGTGATTGAAGGTGAAGGATTTTGAACTTGGCATCAATGTTTTCAGCTTCTATGATTTGAGTATGTTTCTCACTCAAATTTAAATGTTGCCATCCTATATCTGACACTCAGTATCGAAGAATGTGAACTTATGTGGAAACAGGGTTATTGCAGATATAATTAGTTAAGATGAGGTCATTAGGGTGGCCTGTAATTTAATGTGACTTGCATACTTATAAGAAGTGGAGGTAATTTGAGCTCAGAATCATGCACAGAAGGAATAAAATGTGATGGGACACAGAAGATAGACATTAAGAACCAAAGCGAAGCCGGGCGGTGGTGGCGCACGCCTTTAATCCCAGCACTCGGGAGGCAGAGCCAGGCGGATCTCTGTGAGTTCGAGGCCAGCCTGGACTACCAAGTGAGTTCCAGGAAAGGCACAAAGCTACACACAGAAACCCTGTCTCGAAAAAACAAAAACAAACAAACAAACAAAAAAAGAATCAAAGTGAGAGTCCTCCAATAAATCCTTAACCGCAGACCGCAGAAGAAGCCAGCTCTGTGCTTCTGTAAGTATGATTTCTGACCCGTGAAACTGTAAGAATGTGCCAGTTTTTGCCAAAATGACCCACTTTGGTGTTGTTTTTCTTATTTTTAATTAAAAATTATTTTATATGAATGGATGTTTTGTCAGCATATATGGTTATGCATCACATGTGTGCCTGGTGCTTGCAGAGGCCAGAAATGGTATTGGATACCCTGGACCTAGAGGTGCAGATGGTTGTGAACAGCCATGTGGGTGCTGGGAAGCTCCCCGTGATCTTAACTGCAGACTCATCTCTTTATGCCATATGGTCATTTTGTACTGGCACCCCAGAAAACTAGTGCAGTAGCTGTTAGAAACTAAAATGCTCAATCCCATTGATCTAGACCTCATACCTGTACCAGGGTTGTCCAGCTATTCTAGCCAGGAAAAACCCCAGGCAGTAGCCAGCTATAGGAAATATCGTTCCTACAATCCATAGTTTAGGTTCAATGATCCAGGCACTTTGGTACAATATTCCTCCAACCACAGCAATGAGAACAATGAGAATTGCACCTGCGATGGATCCAATCTGGAAGAAAAGGCATAAGTAAACATACTTGTGTCAAAGTGAGTCCAGAGACATTTGTCAGGGGTGAAGGTTGGGCAGACTGTTCCTTTGGGAAAGTGAATATGAGTTTTCTATGTCCCTCCAGCTTTGTCCAAAGGAAAGAACTTCTCCTGTGTTCTAGAGACCAAGGAAACATCAGGACAATGTTTTCATGCTTAAATGGCATAAGGAAGATTTCTGAGCTTGCAAAACATAAAATCTTGCCCAAGTTAGATTTTATGTTTGTTGTAATCATAAGAAATGGATACAAGGGTTCATAAAAGTCAAATAAGAATAAACATAAGTCATGGTAATAATTTTTTCTTTTCAGAAAGTTTCAATTTTACTACATATATGTTTATGTGTACATTTGTGCACATGAGTTTTGGTGTCCACAGAGCCCAGAAGAGGTCCTTGGATCCCCTGGAGCTGGGATTACAGGTAGTTTTGAACAGCCTGCTGTGGGGGTGCTCTGCAAGAGCAGTTCATACTCTCAATGGCTGAGCCATCTCCCCAGATCTATTTTCTTCTCTGATTAAATTAAAAAACATTTGGAGATGACCATTTTGCTTTTTTTCCCTATAAAACAAGAAATGCCAATTACCTTATTCCCCCACATCCCACAGGATAGTGTCTACCGGTTTTGGGGCACTGAGTTCTAGGTATGAGAAAGATATGCTAGGTATGAACAATATGTTCTAGATATGAGAAAGATAACGCTGTACCTTTTCAGAAAGCTGCCTAGATATATTTTATACCATTAGCTCAGCCTATATAACAGCAAGGTCATTTGAAAACAGAGTAAAACAAATAGGTGACACTTGAATTGGTGGCTTAAAGGATGGATGGAAATTTGTCCCTCAGATGGGATCAGAAAGGACATTCTCTAAGGGGGGACTTTAGGACTGATAATGGTAAGTCTTCCAGAAGGTAGATGTAATGAGAATAACACCATTTAGGAGATGGAAAGACCATCTGATTCCAGTTCAGACTGCAGGGCACTGAGTTGGGCAGTCTGTCCCACAATTGGGGTACTTACTTTAAGTATGATCTTTGCTTTTTGGGGCCATTTGTGATTCACATACATTCCAATGGAAACAGGAATAACAAGAGCAACCAGAGAAGTGCCTAACAATGATGAAAACAACATTAACACAAAGAAAAGAAAATGTAAGTAGCCTAGAAATGGCTTAGCAGTGTTTTGTCTGTCTTCTTGAATACTGAAAACAGAATGTAGAATTATGTGCACACAGATACACTCATACACAAATTCACAATCCACATATGTATTTTATACACCCCCTTCTCCATTCCAGTTAATAACAGGTAGAGAAATGATGATATAAATAACTTATCTCAATCCAGGGATGACGATTTTAGGGTTCCTTATATTACCAACCTACTTTCTATTTGGCAACATTTTTGCTTCTTTAGTCTATTAGGTCATTACATTTTTAGAAAAAATACCTCCCCATAGTTTGTGTGTGTGTGTGTGTGTGTGTGTGTGTGTGTGTGTGTGTGTGTGTATTTTTGTAGTGTAGGTAGGTATATTCTACACTGGCCTGTTACTTCATGGTGGTAAAAATAAACATTTATAAATTTTAAAGTGGAAAAAATATTTAAAAAATTGCTTAATGTCCATAGGAATTTTGAAGGCCAACAAACTCTACTTAAAATTCATTTCATTTATTCAAATTTATGACAGAGATGTGAGAGAATAAGATGAAAAACCATGCCTTAAATTTTCTGTGAGATAATATATCTGGAAACTTCTCATGTAATTATAATTCTTTGCAACACTGTGTTCACCCAACCAGATAAAAGAGTCATACTTCAACTTCACTATGGGAAATTTACTGCAATTCCTGTGACATATGATTTGTGTCTCTATATTATTTAACACTTGTTTGCCCAATAGTCCCTTTGTTTAACACAGCACTGCAGACTTCCAACTTCTCATGGACTGTTTCTTTGTCAAAACTCTTTTAAAGTAGTATGAGAAAGTGAAACCAAATGGTGAAATTTTGAGAGTAGATGCCTGCCTCCTGTTGGACAGATTGACTCAGGTCTGGCCAACAAACTATAGACTGAAAGCCTACACACACACACACACACACACACACACACAAATTTAAAATGAATCTAATACAAATTCTTCAATATATCAAAAATTATTGTTGCTCCCAAATTACTCAGCAGAATTAAAATAAAAACTAAGAAAGAAAGGAGAAAAGAAAGAAAAAAAGAAGGAAAGGAAGGACAATAAGACAAGAACTACTCAAACTCAGGAGAAAAGGGTAGAGGAAGAGCTGTGGAAAAACGTGTTAGATTTATTGGTCAGGTCTTCGAGAAAGTCCCTTGGTAATTCCTGTATCTACCATTTTAAAGAGATTTCCTTCTTGGATTTCTAGGCCACACCATAAATTTTATTAAATTTCCAGGCTTTGAGTTAAAATTATCCAGATACAACTGGTTGGCTCCTTTGGCCTAGAGTCCTCCCATCCTGGGGGAGCCCAAGGTGGCAGGACTACATGAATAGGGCTTTGGAATACCCATGACAGAAGCAATTACTCTCTGGGCCAGGTAAAGACAATGAAGGTTTGCAGTGACTTCAAGGACCATTCTGGTTCTTCTTCACACCCACCAGTGTGGCCCCTGCCCATGGTGGGAAGGTGCTGTAACGCTTACTCTCCAGTGGCTGGGGAACTGACTCTCTCCTCTCTAGACTTCTCCATTTACTCATAGATTGTTCATGCTATCTGTGTAAGATGCCTGTTTGTAAGATCCAAAAAGATGTTTACATATATCAAAACCATCATGTGTTATTTATTTAAGACTACACAGTGGGAATAGGATGAAAGAAAGGGGAGGAGAAGAGGAAGACAGAAAGGATGATACTGTGGACTGAGCTGCAGCTTTCATAGGTTCCCCTACAAAAAACTGAGTGGGATAATGCCTGCCTCATGGTGCTGTGGTGATATGCACAATGGTGTTGACATCAGGTGCTCACTTAGGTTGGTATAGCTGCCTGACACAGTCTAGCTTTAGTGACTCAAGCTGCATAGGGGCCTCTTTTCAGCCACATGTCAGCATCTTCAGGGCTCAGCAGCATTTTTAGAGTGGGAGAAACACACTGAGCAACGTGGAAGGTGTCACAAGCACAGAGCCTGCAGAGTAGGCTGGAGAGCCTGCCAGTAGATATTCCCAGCTCCCCAGTAATCTTGAGCAAATTAAATAATTATGCCAAGCCTTAACAACCTCATTTATAAGTGATGACAACATCTCATGAGGCTGTCAGCTCATTTTTTTTCACTCATTAAAAGACTAGAAAACAATCAAGAGAAAGGTCAGTTTGGAGAACTGCCTAGACAGACATTGTGAGCAAATAATTTTTGTGTTCAAAACTCCTTTCCTTTTTCTTTTTTTAAAAAATCTTCTGGTTTTCTATTCCTTTTTTCTTTTGACATCTTATGAGGTCATTCTCCATGGACATGCTAATCTATTTCTCATTTTCTCATCCTTTCAAAATTTATTTGTCTTGCTGAGAACCATGACACCTTTAATCACAGAATTTGGGAGTCAGAAGCAAGAAGATCTCTGTGAGTTTGAGACCAACCTAGCCTACATATCAAGTTCCAGGACAGGCAGAGTAACATTGTGATACCTTGTTACCAAACAAAACCCAACTCAAAATGTGTTTGATTTAAATTATATGGTATAAGTCATCCACATAGTAATACAAATTTGTCAATATTCTCGTGGGACCTTTTCCAGAAGGGACTGAATATCAAAAGAAGAATATTTTAAGACAAATTACTTGCTTTAGCACTGAATAATGTCCAATCAAAATTGTTTAGTCAACCAATGGTTTCTCTGAGACACCTACAATATTGTTCAGTGTTCAAACACATGGCATTATTTAACTCTAGGGAAGGTTTTCACTGAGTTTGAGATGCAGGCAGGAGCATACACACTTGGGCTTGGATGTCGCTCTAAACCCTGTTGGAGGGAGATTCTACTGATGTTTGGGAGTTACTCAGGGGCCAATAGGATTGATCTTGTACATTCAAAATTCCCCATTGAAATCAGGGGTAACTCACAATTAAAATATGAGAAAGAGCAGAATTGCAATGCAGTTGTCTATCTCACAGTCAGTCCTAACTCAGTTTTCTGTAGGTTGAATCACATTTACTTATGGAAATAATCTTTCTTTGAAATGGAAGTGACTTTTAGTCTAGTTTCCACTCCTACAGGAATTCCTTTCTTAAATATCTTAGGGAGTTTCTGTTTGACTTTGGACATGTGCTTCTGTTAATAGTAAACCCAAAACCTTTCTGAGGGAGATTAGGGAAGAATTCTTTGCCAAGTCAGCTTAATAAGAGACTGTCAAAGACATCACAAGAAAACACACAAACCTGGCTCATAGGAACTCACAGAGTCTGAACCAACAACCAGGGAGCCTGCATTGGACTGACCCAAACCCTCTCTATATATGTGACAATTGTGTAGCTTGGTCTACTTGTGGGACTCTTAACAATGGGAACAGGGGTTGTTCCTAATGCTTTGGCTGGCTTGGGAACCTGTTCTTCATACTGGATTGCCTTGTCCAGTCTAAATACAAGGGGAGGTGCCTAGTCTTACGGCAACTTGATATGCCATGCTTATTTTGATACCCATGACAAGCCTGACCCTTTCTGAACAGAAACAGAGGAAGGGTGGATTGGGGCTGGGGAACAGAGGGGAGGTGGGGGAGGGAGTGGGAGGAGAGGAGGGAGGGGAAATTGTAGTTAGGATGTAATATATATATATTTATATAATATATATAAATAAATATATATATTTATATAATAAAATATATATATATATATTTTCTACAACTCATTTCTGTCAAGGTAGTTCTGAGAGACCACCTCCTTTGCACATGCTGGTAGTTCTCTCAGTCTGTCTCTGACCCCATTTTCATGTTATATCAACTGCTTTATCATCTACCATTTTTTTAAACAGAGAAATATCATCTATTTAATTAAGCATACTTCTTTTTTTATTAAGAATTTTTTTCATTCATTTTACACACCAAAGATCCCCCTCTTCCCTCCTCCCATCCCCCAACCCCTCCCCTCAATTTACCCCCACTCTCCCCTACAAGAAGGCAAGGCCTCCCATGGGGAGGCACATCCAGTAGAGGCAAATCCAAGCCCTTCCCCCTGCTTCAAGGCTGCACGAGGTGTCCCATCATAGGTAGTGGGTTCCAAAAAGCCTCCTCATACACCAGAGATGGATTCTGATTCTACTGCCAGGGGGCTCCCCAAGCAGATCAAGCTACACAATTGTCTCACCATGCATAGCGCCTAGTCCAGTCCCATGCAGATTCCACAGCCATTGATCCAACTTTCATGAATTCCCACTAGTTTGGTTTGGTGGTCTCTGCAAGTTTCCCCATCATGATCCTGATGCACTTGCTCATAGAATCCCTCCTCTCTTTCTCCTCCTGGACTTCTGGAGTTCTGCCTGGTGTTTGGCTGTGGATCTCTGCCTCTCTACCATTTTTTTTCTCCCACAAACAGAAAAGAAGCATCTTCAAGATGGGGAGGCATTTAGGAGTTGAAATGAATAGAGGCAGAATAGTAACTAGTAAATTTGACTTCCAGGACAAGAAAATATAGAGAGTACCATTAAATTGACTTTTATATCAAGATATGGTTTACAGTTAAGGATAAAGAACAATACATCTCATCCAGGAGTACCCATTCTGCTACCTGTGACTATCTACTACCTTGAAGTCATGTTATTATTTATTTATTTATATTTATTTGTGTGTGTGTTTCTTCAATTTGAATATGTAGTGCAAAGACCCATTACCATAAACCTGCCACTGGAAAAATGACGGCTCCCATTTGCCAGCAGCCTAATTCTCCTTAGGGGAGACTGTTAGGTTGAGGCTACATTCCTAAAGCTGTGTCTTTTCCATGTTACTTTGAACTGAGGCAAACTCAGTTTTTCTTCATGAAGTTAAGTTTTGAAATTTGCACTCTTTCAAAACTTTTACAAACTCCAGGGTAAATTCACAATGAAATTATATATGGGAAAAAAATCTGTCCTTAGGTCAAAGGGAAAATAATGTGTGTGAGCTTGGAGCCTGGCCTGACATTCTAGCAGGGACTAAGCAGAGGTCTTGAGGGTAATATAAAGCATCCTGCAGAGAAATTACTTACCAATGCTATCATAAGGAATCACAATCGTCCCTGAGTCGACCCACGTTTTGGTGTAGATGAAGAGGCAAAGGGGCATCATTCCAAGGGCAAGCAGTGTGGAGCAAGTGGTCATGCTGACACTGGAATGAAACAAACAGCTCTAGGTGACGACCATGTTTTCTAGGGGAGGTACTCTTTCATTTTCAATTTCTGTGAGACTCAGTCAGTACACCATTTTATATGGTGATAGAAATACATATTGACCATGTTTGTAAAGTGCCTGGCTTTGTGCAGGGTCACCTATACTTGGTGTCTTCTCACATAGTCTGCACCACCCTTCCCTCAGTAACTGTTCTCACAGATCATAAAGAATTGTCAAAGGTGCTTAAAAATAATTATTGAAGAAAGTACCAAGTGTCTGGGCTTGTGACCTCTTATATATGACATTTTCCTCCACGCATAAATGATCATAACATGCTGTCTTAGAATAGAAATTACTTTTAAGTAGTAGCTATGACAGTGAAATAAGCTGAACAGTATGATGCTAACTAGTCTATGATAATGGTAATGGGAGTGGTGACATTTTCCTGTGGTAAAGGTGTTAAGAGGGTCACAGGACGCCACCCAGAATTTCAGTTGGAAACCCATTCCCTTTTGCCCCATCCTCATATCCCTCATATTGGGAGCTGCTACAGCATACAGGAAAGAAAAGTTGAATACAGGGGTAGACTCTGACCATGATGGGGTGGACTTTGTAGCAATGAATTTGTTTTGGGTTTATTGACACTTATAGGAGTAAACTCTTCTCTGTGCTTTCTAAGTAAGTTAAATAAACCTGTTGGTTCAACAAGTGGAACTTAGGTGAAATCTTTACTTTGGTTTCTTATCAGGGTGAATAGATGTTTGTTCATACTTTCCCTGGGAAAGTTAATGTAACATCACTGTCTGAGTCAGCAATCAGAAAATAGCAAACACTTTGTTTACTGTGGGTGCCTGATTGAGTTGGAAGATTTAGGTTTTTGATTTGGAGGAATTTCTTAAAGGATGCTATTTTCAGCACTATGACAGAATGGAAGAGAGGCTTTTGAGTAATGGGACTTCCTGGTACTCTTCAAAATGTCCTGGACACAGGGTTACATTCTTTGCTTGTAAAACAGAGGGCCTTAATACCTGAGCTCTGAAGGCACACACTGGATTGGAAGAATGTGATGTCCCTTAGTATGTGGGTTTGGGTAATGCATTGGACTTTTCTTTGTCACTGTTACCTCACAGGCTACAAATAGTTAAACAGTCAGTGGAGTTTGGTATCTGGAACAATACCAAGAGGAAAGCCAGTTATATTTACAGTACATCCCTCCCCCCACCCCCGGCCAACAAGTGGTAAGGAAAGCAGATGAAGATAAATGATTTTCAATTTTATGAATAAATATTTTATTTATTTTATCAATAAATAATTTTATTTCAATGCATCTGATAATAAATTTGCATAATTTGAGCAAAATAATGGGTAGTAACAAAGTCATTCAGGCCTTAACTTCTTTAGTAATTTTTTTTAAGTGAATGAACTTAAAATGGGTTTAAATGATTTTGACTAAAATGTTTGTGTTAATAAAGCTAAAATATTGTGGCAGTAAACCAATACAAAAGATGCATTTAAAAGACTTTCTGAAGGCAGGAAGAAATGAAAGACCAAGTATCATATGTTTAACTCACATATAGAGCCACCCCTGTCCACATGTCTGTCTGTCTATCAGTGTCTCTGTATCTGACTCTCTCCCACTCCAAATATATATGGCCATCTGTGTCCATTTCCCCTTTGTCTGTCAAGATCTGTGATTTCCAGCAGGAAATATTCACAAGATTGGACCTATTAACTTTCTATCATGGCTGGGGTATGTGTGCTCACAAAGCTGTGTACCTCCCCAAGGATTTATGCAGCCAATGGTTGCTTGAGGATGAGAGACATTTTCTTTAGTAGGGCAGCTAACTATGAGTTGTCCATATTCCTGTAAGAGTAATCTCAATTAAAGTCATTGATTCATTAAGCTAGATTTTCATGGAATCATTTCTTTACTTCTGTTGTTGGCGTCCTATCTATGGTAGGTAGCTGTTTATTCACATCTCCTCAGAAAAATGTCACACAATGATATGAAATGACCTGAGGACTAAGTAAATGGGGACAGAGAAAAAGTGTGGGGAGGATATTGGGAATAACAACTCTTAGTGAGGCACAAAGATAATGTATGAACTGAGACATCATAATGAAATATATTGTTTTACATTCTAACTAAAATGAAATAAAAAGTTTCTCATAGGTTTAATTGTGGTCATAGATGAACTTAATGTAGACAAATAAAGGTAGCATCTTGTAGCCCCTCCCTCAAAAAAACCCTTAAAAAAACAAAAAATGAACAAAGAAACAAAAACACTCATTTGCTAGCAATGCTTCATCCTTTTTATAACTAACATACTGGAATTTTCAAATCTGATCCCCTTCCTTCTTTCACTGTTGTGACATTGTTTATCTTAACCTGCTCCACAATAAAAGCCCTTTGTTGCTGGGCTGGGCATCTAGTATGTCCTCATAATGAGGAGGGAATTCAGGGGAACAGGATTCCTTATCAGCACATGGTGAAGAGGAAGAGGCCAAGAATGATTTTTGTTTTAAACTACAGAACAGATATTAGAAGGAAGTCAGGATTTTTCTCTTGTTATACTTTGTAAAAATATATATAGCCTTGTTAAAGTTTGAATGAAAATTATTTTCCAACTTAAGAAATTGTATTGTGGTTTTGATTTGACTTGAGAAATTTCTTAGTGAAACATCATAGGAGAGAAAAGATGGAAGCTGGAAAATGAAGGGTTTAGATGTAGTGAGAATCTTGACAATAAGATGTTGAGGAATAAGTGAAAGAGGGTAGACTTTGATGTTATCTGAGCTAATAACAAGAACAAGACAAAAATACTGTTGAATACTGTTGAAATGGTTCACAGAGAACTTTCATAAACAATAGGGAGAATATTAACTTCAAAAAACAAAAAACGTATTTTATGTGAAAAAATTTTAAGTTCTATGAAAGGCATAGATGTTAAAAATATAAATACTTCTGGGAGGTCACATTGGAATGATAAAAACTCTAATGTATTAGTAAATTAAAAATATCATTTGGCTTTAATTCTTCTCATGTAAGTCTATGACTGCTAGGGAAAGCATTTATATGGGGGAAATGAAGTTCATAACCAAAGATTTGGTATGTATTGAGGAATTGAGTGGAATCAAGGATAAAGAAATACAAAAGACTTCAATCACATCAAAAATGAAACTCCACCTTTGAAATATTAACAGACGTATGTCTGATTCTGTAGACTGGGCAGGTGATAGGTATAATGTGATCAAAGGTCAAGAGCTAAGAGGAGTCCAGTAGATATTGTCTGTCTGGATCCCAAATCTGATACTGACATTCACCAACTTGATGACTTTGGCAAAGGTTATAAACCTTAAATTTTCTCATCTGTCAATGCAGAAGACCCTAGGATTCTTTGGAGAGTTAAAATACACCAATGATTTTTAAGAATTTAGCCTTATATTTGGTACCTCAAAGCATCTAATAAATACTAGCTAGTAAAATAAAAATCAATATTTCATGGAAGCAACAAAATTTGCTTACTGTGAATGAGGCTAAAAGAAAGAGTCAAATGGGAATGGATTAGTTCTCCCACAGGTTTTTCCACAGAGAAGAGATGAATGTACACGTGTTTGAAAGAGGAGGCACTGCTTTGACCAGCCAGAGGGTCATGGATCTAGAAAATATCAATGAGTTTGCATACATGCATGTATATGGGTGCTCACAAAGGCCAAAGGAGGCCATCCTATCCCCTGGAGTTGGAGTTACAGTTTTAATCCACCTGATAGGGGTTCTGGGAGTAAAACTTAGGTCATCCGCAAGAGCAGCAAGTACTCTTAGCCCCTCAGACATCTCTCCAACTCCTAATGTCATCTTGCATTGTAGCATGACCACCTCTTTATGACAAAGGTCAATTATAGCACACATTATTTTTCACTGTGATAGAACTTTGGTAATGTCTTCTGTACTATCCTACTGAAATAATTTGTCCTCAGCATAAGGGATGTAAGGGTATTGATATGGTACCACATACTACTGATCTTAGGTTCAGCAATAACATATGATATTATGTTCAGGTACAGGTTGTACTGTTACAAGGCTGTATTGTTTAAAACTTACAAATATCAAGAAGCCATTTAGTGTATGTCAAATCCTAAGGGTCATACCCCACAGTCTGGTTCTTATGAGTTCCTGGAAATCTCACCGTGTGTGTGTGTGTGTGTGTGTGTGTGTGTGTGTGTGTGTGTGTGTATGTATGTGTGTGTGTATGTATGTGTGTGTGTGTGTGTGTGTGTGTGTGTGTGTGTGTACAGGTCAATGGATTAGAAGCCCCAAAAGTCCTGATTACTATATTGTGGTTCATAGATTAACTAAATGCCAATAACACTTATCATCTGTGTTATTTCACAGGGCTTTTCTTTAAGGAAACTAACATCTGTTGCTAGGCAGCAATCCTATTTCCCTATGCAAAAATGAGTAATGCATATTCTTTGTTTCCTAAGGCACCAGGAAAATAGCACCAATTGGGAGTTGATGGTTAGTTCCCTGCTGCTCACCAGGCACCCAGGGATTAACAGAGCTGATGGCAGGTTGTCCAGTATTTAATAAGCACATGGTTTTTGAACAGCTCAACACTTAGCTGAAATGCATGTCTTCCACAGGAGATGAGGAAAGTGACACTTAACTATCTGACTTTCAGAATTAAAAACTTCTGCTTTAGTCCCATTAATGCTGCTTCTTCCTCTCTCCCACCCAGTGCTAGTTCAAACTGGCACAAATTGGATTTGACAAATATTACAGTTAGATTACTCTGTTGAAAAACAGAGAAATTATTTTCTCTTTATTTTATGGAGAAGTAAGGATAATTAAAAAATACTGCTGAAGAATTTTTTCCTTTTAGTGTCAGCAGAGATAAAGTGAATTTATGAATTCTTCATTAGATTTTAGCCAAGAGGTATTATGTCTAAAGAACAGGCAGTTTGGTGGAGCTGATGTCGACCACAGAGTTTGAGCTTGTATTTGCACTCAGACCTCTTTGTTATTAAAAAGAAAGTTCCTCCTCATTCCATTCCAACAAGACTTTCTCAGTTACAGTTGTGCATGGGAAAGGATTATTTAATTTAAAAAAAACTACTTTGAGTCTATTCCCAGGATAATACAACTTCTTGTTAACAGAGTTATAAGTCAAAGTGCAAGCATAGTAACTCAGACTAAGAAAGACAGTTATCAAGGTTTCCTCTCAGATGCACATCTAGATTTAAATTTATATATTTACACATAGTCATATACACACAGGACATGGTAAAGAGGAAACTATTGGGAAGAGCAGAAAGTTGAAAGCAAGGAAAGAACAGAGAAGGTAATGGAATGTGTGTGACAGGAAAGCAGGCCAGGAGTGGTCCAGCAGGAGGGAGAGAGGGACTGGGATGGCAATGAGGGATGATTAAGAACAAAGCGTAATGATATATGTGTGTACAAATATCACACAGAAACCTACTACTTTGCATGCTAACTGAAACTATTAAAGATACAAATTTAAAATCTAAATTACTGTTTTATTTCAGGATGATAGCTATAAAAATTCACAGGCACAAAAGAAAAGTCCCCGATTCTAACAGCGAAGCAGCTGTCCCAGAAGATGCACGTACTCTTCCCATTTAACTACCTAGTCAGATGTCTAGTCAGTGCAGCTGGTTAAAAGGACATTGAAAATTATAAAGGTTTCCAAGCGTCACCCCAGCATACTGTAGCAGTTGTAGATGCCTCCATCTTACCTGAGGTCCATGTCGCCATCTACCCAATAGGCCAGGATATTGGAAGCAGTTCCTCCAGGGCAGCAGCCCATAATTAGCACCACCACAGCTTGTACAGGGAGGATGCCAAAGGCTACAGACAGGATGAAGCCTGTGAGAGGCATGATTCCAAACTGACAGAGGAAGCCCACGAAGATGCCCCATGGGCGTTTTAAGTGTCCCAGGAACTTGTGAATTTCCACATTGCACCCCATAGAAAACATTACCAGGGCCAGCAGGATAGTGAGCACAGTGCTCATCACCAGACTGAGAACAGCATTGAAGTTGCTCTCCGGTGCTAGGCAGGAATCACCTTCGCAGACAGTTGCATTGGGGGGACAGACGGAGGTATTATCCATCATGGCTGTGCTGTTCAAATGGCCAAGTCCACAGAAACACCTGTATCCTGGTTCTGTATCTACTGCCAGCTGAGTATCACTTACTAAACACGTCAAACTTTTAAACCCTTTCTAAATATGTGGTACTTAGTGTCTCTTTCAATAGCCACGTTAGAGAAGCAATAAAAAACAATAAATGCTAGTATGTCAGTTTCGAGAGGCCTCATTACAACACAGCACAAATAATGAATCATAAAAGTCCAGAAAAACTACTGGCCAAGACAGAAAGTTATAATTAATCATTTATTGGCAGGATAATGAACTGTGCCACATAAAAATAGCCATGTTAATGTTTAATGCCAGGAAGGTTTGCTGAGTAATTTTAGTTAAAATTAAAGTAAACTCTGAATTGTAGAGAATTCTAAGGGTTGAGGTATAAGAAAGCCTATTATTCCCTCCTCTCACTTTAGGGAGGAATGGGGCTTAGAAAATTACATTATAAACAAAAATCAATAACCCTGTGCCAAGCTACATTACAAATTAACAACAGATTGAAGGAGATTTCCAGCTTTCCTACAATAGCTCTCACCTGGTCACTCTTCCTTGTATGTACTACAGTGTCCATAAAATATATGTATGTTCCAGAGACTTCAAGGGGTTGGAAGAAAACTTAGGGAGGGTGGTTAACACTTGAGGGTACAGATGTTTTCTGCTGGAGAGAGTCTGTCATATACAGCAGCCCTCAATTACTTACACGTGCAATTATGCATGTATTGCCATGGCAACAAAGTGCCTTATAGATAGAGACAATACAGTTATTTAGAAAGATGAACTCCAGATTAGGTCAAAGTAACAATATATTTATTTGTGCTTAGAGTCAGGAATTAAAATTAGGTGGTGTGTGTGTGTGTGTGTGTGTGAAATGGGAAGGATTCTAAGAGGTGATTGGAAATATTAAGTGGTGGATGGGCATAACACTGTAGTTAGTTGTATAGGAAAGACCCAAAAATAGGCAGAGGAGAGAGAGATGGTCCGGTTCTGTGGTGTTTAAAATGCAACATTAGAACAGGATGGGTTGTGGCACATAGTTGTAGTCTCAGTACTGTGCAGAGAATGAAGTGTGAAGGGTGTTTAGTTCAAGGCCACATGGACTGCAGAATGGGACTCTTTTCATCTCTCTCCTCCAGGAAAATGAACACAAAAAATAAGTAAGTAAATAAACAAACAATCTTAGAATAGTTTCTTAGAATTCAGTGTGCCCAAGATCATTGGGGGTGGGGAGGTGGGGGCTGGTGGTTAGAATGCAGGTTCTGAGTCTGTAAATCTGGGCTGGACTTCGTTTTCTAGGAGCTCACAGTTGATGGTAACGATGCTGAGAATGGCCAGGGCTTCGTGTCAGCAGTTGTAGCCCAATGGTGAAGTCTTACTACTCACACTCAGAAATTGCCTGTGAGGAAAACTCTGCACAGGAAGAATGGCTTTCTTATCACCATTGGGCTGCCAGGCCGAAGAGCAAATAACCTCAGGCCCTAGCAGCTGGGGTCTGGAGACACCGTCCCTTTAATCTGTGTTTGAGCTACTGACATGATCAGAACTATTTCCCTAACTGGTCACTGATTCCTTCTCCTTGTTGAAATAACTTCTGTCCCAGGGATGTCCTCTTCTCTGTTAGGGTAGGTTGCTCTGTGCTTTCTCCTGTGGGTGGGCTGCAATCGGCTCTGACAAATCCAGGCCGGGATCGCCCTAGGCAGGATTCAGTGGGCTAGAGGTTTGCTTCTGGAAGAGCCCTTCTTCTCTCCCACTACTGCCTCACCTGTGGCTAAATGATTAGCTAGGTTTCCCAGGAAGGCCTCTCCTCCCACTCCTGGCTGTACTTCACCAAGAATCTCCTGGCCATTGACCTCAGCCTTACTTCCTCTCTTGGTCCGAGCCAATCCCCAGGTATGTGAGTGGGGTGCGCCCCCTGCTGCTGCCTCGGTGTACCTGCCAGCACCATGTCCCCTTCCTCCTCGTTTTGCTTTACCTAATCCTTAAAGTAAAAGTAAAAAAGGTAGCCTAGGACCTTATTCCATATAGCCTATTTATTTCAGCAGGTTTTGTCTGTCAGGGAAAATATGAGGCCTAGGCTAGAAGGATTTAGGTTTGTAAATTTCTCCTAAACTGAAAGGCTTCACCATGAGGCCAAACCACGTCACTTTCAGACTCCCTCCTTGGAACACCAGGGTTGGCCAGGGCAGAAAGTTTCATGGTTGTGGCTGAGCTGGTCATCTGCAATCGATTATTCTCCTCTGCATCTCTCTTCTTCCTTCTTCAAATAAATGTATTTATTTAACTTAATGATGTAAGAATAGCCATATTGTTTCTAATAAAGAACTTTTCCAATTGTGATTTTTTTTTTATGGCTGTACATTTGTCAAAATATTTTTAATTGGTGTATACTCCATGGTGACAGGTTTCATAAAGACATCTTCTTTTAAGTAGATTAAGAACTTTGGCCCTCACCACTCCCCCTTCTCTCCCTCAATTTCTCCCAATCCTGCTTTTGTTTTTCTGTCATATAAATAAATGATTTTATGTATCTTTATAGACTGTAGGGTCTCCAACGAGAGAACATGTGATGTTTGTCTCCAAATCTAGATTATTTTGTTTAATATGATAATCTCTAGTTGTATCAATTTTTCAGCAAAATATGGAATTTTATTCCTTTTTCTGACTGAATAAAGCTCCAATGTATAACTGTACTACCATTTCTTTATCCATTTCTCTGTTGACAGACACCTAGGCCGATCCCATAACTGGGGTATTGTGGGTGGTGCTGTAATAACCATGGGTGTGAAAATGTCTCTGTGTTGTATTGACTTGGTGGCCTCTGGATATTCACCCAAGAGTGATCAGCTAGGACATAAGGGAGTTCTATTCTTAGCTTTTGGAGGAATCTCCACCCTGATTTCCTTTGCCACAGTGCTGAAATCAGAGAAGAGAAAGCAAAGAGTGCAGAAAGCAGGCTCAGAACAAAGCTGTTACCCAATTTGAGATGACTTGCTGAGGAGACCTTAAGCTTCCAGGAAAAGAATGCTTTGCATGTGGACAACTTGCAAATTAGCAGACTGCTTGACTAGACATAGTGCTACAGTTCTGGCTTTAAAAAAATGTGTCAATTGCATTTCTAATTTTCACATTGTTTTTACATAAATTTTCACATTGGGTTCGAGAGAACTTATATTCAAGTATTGGAATGATTCACAATTAATGAGTATCCTTAACTTCAGATGTATTCAACTCCAGGGTGTTACAAGTGTTTAAATACACAGAAATAACTGCTTATATACAGAATGGAGGGACAGATGCACACTTGACAGGGGAGGGTGGGATGCTGAAGTTTGGTTTTCCATTGTCATGGTTCTCAATTTCCTCACAGGAAGCTCAGTTCCCAGTGTTCTAAACAAAGAAGTACCTTGCTGCCCTGGCATCCTGGGTGGGGACATAGAAGTTGTGCCTTAACTTGACACTTAAAGCTTCCTATTGGGTCCGTTCCCATGTGGTGTCAGTTGGCAGGGGCTGGGCTTTAACACCTTGCCAGCATGTCTACCCTAAAGTTCCATGGTAAAAGATAAGCTCTCTCTTTTCTGTTGTGATCCACCAGTGATGTCTCTGTTCAGACCCATGACCATTTGGCCTATGAGTGAGGCTGCTGAATACCTCCCTGTCGATGAACTATCTCACCCCAACTTCTGGCCATTGATGCCCCACAGAGCATAAAATTCCCTTAACTGCAATTATTTGACACTTCCATTAACTTTTTTTTTTTTTTTTTTTAAAGAAAGCGTACCTCAGAAATGAGTGGTTAATGAAGATGAGGAAAAGGTAGCAGGAAATAGAAGCAGCAAGAAGGATGGAAGGATCAGAACTTAGTAAAGGACGAAGTGCCAGGCTTGGAAGCAGTACTTGTTCCTGGCCACTTTCCTTGGAAAGTTCTATGCAAATGTTCAGGTCTTAATAACTGTGAAGGCTTACCAAAAAAGGCTTCAGAAAATGTAGACAAATCCCATAACCCAATCATCCTAGACAAATGTATTGAACTGAAGAAATCTTTAAGTGGTATTTTTTGACAACATGAACTAAATCTCCTCCACAGTAGCCCCACTGAGAATATCTCCCATGCAGAAGAATGTCTTTTGTGTACATAATAGACTTCTTTACAACATTTAGGATGAATGACCTATTATCTGTCTGTCTATCTGCCTATCTATCTGCCTATCTATCTATCTATCTATCTATCTATCTATCTATCTATCTATCTATCATCTATATATCTAAAGTGTTGAGTTAAAGAAGCCAAACAAAAAAAGAGAATCCACAAAAATCAAGGTAACATATGCTGTTAGAAGTTACAAGAGACATTAACAGTGAAATGTGTGTGAGGGACTTCCACCTTGTGAAAGGTGTCACAAGATGTCATACTGCAGACTCCAGTAAATAAAATACTGTTCATATGACCATACTGGGAAAAGATTCCTGGATATATAGATGGCAAGAGGTAGCAATGGTCCTGGGCAGTCTGGAGAGAATGAGACTGAGCTAGAAGTGGGAATAAGGTGGAGATAAGACCTATGGGTGGGGTAGGATATTTCGATTTCATTACATTAAGGAGAATAAGCCTGCTCAACTACCCTGCCTTAGGCACTTTGTTGTCAACAGTTAAGCATCTTGTAAATGTCAAAAGTTTCATTAAGCTCTATGAACTTAATCTCATCAAAGATGACCATCTTTCTGTGCTTTGAAACTTGCTAATAATAGCCTTTTACATTTCATGTTTGAAAGAGAGTCTTGTTATACTTCCAAGGCTGGTCTTAAAACACTATATAGCTCAGAACAGCCTCAAATTCCTGATCATCTTGCTCAAGTGCTGGAGTTGCAGGTGTGTACTACTCCTGGCAGTAACTCAAAATCTTAAAGTTCAAAATTCAACCATATATTTTTGCTAATGTTTCCTGTTGTCTGTTACAAACATGATAATATTTTTGTTTATGTCTTTGGTTTTGCATTTAGAACTAGCATGAATGGTACTTTCCAGGAAGTCATGCCATAGCTGGTTATAGAGTATTGTTACTCTGTGTTAACCACTACCTACTGCTATGCCACTGGATTCTACAGTGATACTTGTTGAGACCCAGTTATGGCACTTCCCTATTGAGGATTCCAATTAGCTGTTAAGTATGGACATCCACCCAAGGGACCTGCTTTATAATGTACAGTGATGCTGATGAGTTCCCCCCCTCTAAGCAGAAACTATGTGACTGCAGCATTACCTTACCACCCAACTCCTTTCCATCTGTCACTGGAATAGAGGTACCAGTGACTTTAGGGATTATGAAGAATATTTATTCTTATTAGTAGTGGCAATGCCCTTCTTGGTTTCCTACTTCCTCTAACAAGTTCCTCATAGCCTAACAGCCAAGAAAACTTGGAAATTTAATATTTACATCTCAGAAATCCTTATTCAGATATTATTTAAGGCTGACTATGTGAGTTAGTCCCAAAGCACCACTATTCTTCACTCCACCTGGTTCATCTAACACAGTGGTTCTCAACCTGTGGGTAGCAACTCCTTTCAGGGTTGCATATCATATATTCTGCATATCAGATAGTTACATTATTATTTATAACAGTAGCAAAATTAGTTATGAAATAGCAATAAAATTATTTTATGGTTTGGGGTCACCACAACATAAGGAACTGTATTAAAGGGTACATAGCATTAGGAAGGTTGATAAACCCTGATTTAGCAATGCTGTGGGATGTTCTGTATGGCAAATGTGTTGCTGATTAGTCAATAAATAAAACACTGATTGGCCATTGGCTAGGCAGGAAGTGTAGGCGAGACAAGGAGGAGAATAAAGCTGGGAAGTGGAAGGCTGAGTCAGAGAGACACTGCCAGCTGCCACCATGACAAACAGCATGTGAAGATGCCGGTAAGCCACGAGCCATGTGGCAAGGTATAGATCTATGGAAATGGATTAATTTAAGCTGTAAGAACAGTTAGCAAGAAGCCTGCCATGACCATACAGTTTGTAACTAATATAAGTCTCTGTGTTTACTTGGTCAGGTCTGAGCAGCTGTGGGACTGGCAGGTGAGAGAGATTTGTCCTGACTGTGGGCCAGGCAGGAAAACTCTAGCTACATAGCAAGAATTTCCTAAGATGTTGAACTCATCTTCCTTTCATCTTAAATTTGTACCAAGAGCCTGAGGTTCTGCCAGTTGGAGCTCCTCATGCTGCTAACTCTGATTTTAATGCCTTCTCTAAGATACCTTGTTACCTCCTTCACCATGTTGACTGCCATAAGTCTCCAAGGCATTTGTTCACATTACCCTATCCACTGCCCAACTGGATCATTTGCCAGCATCTCCATCTGAAATGTAGCCATAGCCTCTTGACTTCAAACTGTCTCCACCATGGCCCTTTCTCCAAGAAGCAATCCTTAGAAACAAAAATAAGGAATGTACAGCAGTTTGTCAGAGTATGGAACATTCCTCCAAAGCCATTGTTAAGGGTGTGGTTCTTGTATTAGCACTATTGGGAGGTGGTGGAACTTTTAAGGGGCAACTTATAATAGGTGTTCTTTGACTCATGGTAGGTGTGCTCTTAAAGTGAATTCTGGGACCTCAGTCTCTTTCTCTTCATTATTTGAGTCCTAGTAATGAGGTGAGTGGCTTCTGTTTACCCAGAAAACTTGGGGAATCCCTCTGTGGTTGACAGATGATACCAGAAAATTAGGGTCCCCTTTGGGATTCTTAAGTTTCATTGATAAAAAAATTAAGAATGGACTCAAATGGAAGCTTGAGGATAACTTTAGTAGGTTTAAAAAGGAAAAACAAACAAACCTGAAAGAAGGTGAATTGTAAATCTTGGCAGGTGTCTGGATTAGGAGACTGGAGAAGAGAAAGGAAAAGCCATGCCTTTTGAGTTAAGCTGGCAAAGATATCAGTTACATGAAGGACAAGCAACCACATGGTGAAGACGGGAGCTTTAGAGTACAGGTGAAAAAGCCCAAACTACTGGAGAAAGCATAATGAGGCTCTGGATAGCATCTGAAAGAGGAGAAAAAGAAGTTTTGGTTTATTTAGGACTCAGATAGGTGGACAGCCCAAAAGAACATCTTGGCTGCTTGGAGGGACTATGCTAAGGGGCAGGAATTCTAGGAAGCAAAAGTAATTTAATTAATTGACTGGTTATTCCTCTTATCTTTTTGGCATGGCTTGAGGTGGACCCACATTTTTGAGGTGGTCCATTAGCCATGTGATTGACCTGCAAAGCTAGACTAACCTTTAAGGGAGGAAACACTGGCATGTCTCCATCTAAAGAGATGCCATTCTTTATTTTTTTTTACCCCTTTCCACCAGACTGTTCGTCCTTGCCATTGATCCAAAGCAATGGGGCCAACAGAACTTGGATTGAAACAAATAAAACTTTATTTTTGCAAATTTATAACTTCAGACATTTTTTTTACAGCAATGCAAAGCTAAGTAACATATAACTAATATATTAGACAGTGTCAGACTCCACTCAGATTCTTCAGTGTGGTTCTGATATACGCAGAATAAAATCCAAATACTGTACCGCAGGCCCATGCAGTGTAACCCTGACCACCTGATCACCTGCATCCTTGTTCCAACTGTGCTGGTGTTCTTGCTGCTCATTAATAAAATGAGCTCACTTCTCCCTCAGGACTTTGCCTGGAATACTTCCCCATTTAATCTTAAGGGCATTAATTTCCTCACTTCATTTAAATCATCTTCAAATATAACTCCATAGAGAAGCCTTTCCCAATGATCCTATTTAAGAAGTTCCCAGCCACTCACTGGCCCCTTATTCTGTTTATCCTTAAATCCTTCCTACTAGGCCATGTCCTGTCTATCATGTATTGGAACATTTCTTTATCTACTTATTTGTTGACAGTTTATTTATTACAGGGAGTTTTATTGTAGTAGTTTTTTTCTTTTCTTTTCTTTCTTTCTTTCTTTCTTTCTTTCTTTCTTTCTTTCTTTCTTTCTTTCTTTCTTTCTTTCTTTTTGGTTTTTCAAGACAGGGTTTCTCTGTGTAGCTCTGCCTGTCTTGGAACTTGCTCTGTAGACCAGGCTAGCCTCAAACTCACAGAGATCCTCCTGCCTCTGTCTCCCAAATTCTGGGATTAAAGGCATACACCATCACCGCCTGGCTTATTGTAGTAGTTTCTATCACTACTGTTAATGAAGTAGGACTTTAGGGTAGCTTCAACAATAGAAAATTATTGTCTACTAGATTCAGAGTCTAAAAGTTCAAGGTCAAAGTGTTGGCAGGGCTGTTTCCTTCTCAAAGCTGCTAAGAGGCATCTGTTTATAGAAGGCTTTCTGGGACTGCCAGCCCTCACATCATGACATGGAGACTTATTATTAGTTATGAATGCTTGGCCTTATCTTATGCTTGTCTCACTAGCTCTTATAACTTAACCTGTTTCTCTTCATCTATGTTTTGCCTCGGGTTTTTTTTTTTTATGTTTCTTTTAGTCTGGCTGGCCCTTAGCATCCCCCTCTCTTTTTCCTTCATTCTTTCTGGAGCCCAGATTCTTCCTCCTATTTATTCTCCCTGCCTGCCAGCTCTGCCTATCCTTCTACTGCCTAGCTATTGGCCGTTCAGCTTTTTATTAGACCAATCAGGTGCCTTAGGCAGGCAAGGTAAAACAAATGCAACATATCTTTACATAGTTAAACAAATATTCTATTCTGTATTCTGCAACATCTACTCCTGACTCACCACATGGTTTACTGGCACACTGGCATTCCCAGGCTCTAGGATGTTGCTCTGATCTCTACTTTGGTCTGCATGTGGCTTTCTCCCTCTGTCTAAATTTCACCTTTTTTTTTTTTTTTAAAATAGGGTCACAGTAGTATTGAATTAAGGTCTACCCTAATAACATCATCTCAGCTTAATCACTTGCAAACATTCTATTTCTTAATAAGGATATCTATGATAGTGAGTTAGGATTTTACCATATCCAATTTTAGGGGCACTTAAACCCACAATACCACCACATGAGTACCTGCAAGTGTATCTGTTCTTTTATTTTTGCTATTTTTAACACGATATAGATGTCATTTAAGAAGCACATGTTGGATATGTGAAGATCACTATTCTGTTGCTGCATATATTCATATGATCTGTGCTTGGTGTTTTGCACCAGGGGTTGGCATTTCTGCAGAAGTAGCTCCACCTTAGCTACATGGATGCGGTCTGTGTTCTGATTTTGTAAATAGTTTCCTCCCTCCTCTCCTTTTCAGAGTCATTTTGTGGTTAGGATTTACTTTTGTTTAAGTAATATTAAGAACCTCCCTGGCCTCCACCACCAAATTATATCAGTTTAAACAGTTACAACACACTCTGAATGTGGAATGGTGTTGGATATTTGGGGATACATTAGTGAATAAAATAGACTGATTATGGCTCTTGTGGATATTACAATGTAGTCAGAGACAGAGAGAGAGAGATTGAGAGAGAGAGAGAAAGAGAGAGAGAGGAAGAGAGAGAGAGGAAGAGAGACAGAGAGAGAGGAAGAGAGAGAGACAGAGAGAGGAAGAGAGACAGAGACAGAGAGAGACAGAGAGAGACAAAGAGAGACAGAGACAGAGAGAGAGGAAGAGAGAGAGACAGAGAGAGAGAGAGGAAGAGAGACAGAGACAGAGAGAGAGACACACAGAGAGAGACAGAGAGAGAGACAGAGAGCAAGCGAGCCTACACATAAGTAGAAATAGTCACGGTGGAAATATGGTGAACAAAAAGTAGAAAAAAAAACCCTAAAAGAAGACAGTCCTGAGGAGTGTGGAACTGAGAGACGAAGGCTGTGCTCCTAAATAATTCTTAGGAAGTCAAGAGCAGAGCAATGATTCCAGGTGCTTAAGATGACAGGAGAAGTTGCATGTGGGGAGGTCCCTGTCCAGCTTAAAGGCAACTCGGTAAATCCCAGTGTCTTCTCCCCAGCAATAGTTACTTTTTGTAAAACACTATTTGGGGGAGGAGTTATTACAAGTTTTGTTTACTTCATTGTCTTATGAGCCTTCCTCTTCCCTACAGAGAGGAACTGTTCTAATGTAAGTAAGCAGCAACACAGCACCACCCCTTCCTTCCTGCTCAACTCTGGAGACTTCCTTCAGTATGGGTTACTTAGAATCAGCAGAGGATTTGAGATGTGATTATATGCAGAATTGATTATATGCAGAATTGAGGGCAATCCCTATACTGGCTTCTTCTTGGGATGTCTTTCTAAATGTTTTAATAGTTACAAAGTCTTTTCTTTGAGAACTGAGGTCCGTGTGGCTTTCTGATATGATTCCTAATACCATGGACCAATGACTGCCTCAGGGGAGCACCTTTGCTACTGCAGATTTCACCCAGGTTGGGCAGTTTTTTTTCTTTTTCTTTCTTTCTTTCTTTTTTTTTTTTCAGACAGGGTTTCTCTTGTAGTTTTGGTGCCTGTCCTGGAACTCACTCTGTAGCCCAGGCTGGCCTTGAACTCACAGAGATCCTCCTGGCTCTGCCTCCCGAGTGCTGGGATTAAAGGAGTGCGCCACCACCACCTGGCAAATGATCAGGTTTTATCCAGTCTGCTCTTTGTTGTTTTCCTGCCTTTGGTAGCTGTTTGTCTGCTGACCACTCCCACGTGGTCTTCTTCATGTGACCTCTAGAAGTTTACATCTGCAGGAATTGAGTTTGTTTTGAGAAGTTGTGCTTTATCAGAACCAGCAGTATAAGCTGCTTTTTAAAATGCGAAATGAAAAATGAGGAAAAATTAGATGGTACTCATTAGGGAACTGTGGTTAGGTGGCAAAATCTTTATAAAAAAAAGCAAGGAAGTAATTACCTTGATTAAGCTTCATGCCATCTTTAATACAGCGAGGGAGCAGGGGATGGGAGGGCCCACAAAGGGGCACTGGCTTCCTGGTGATATACCATTTCTTAAAGTGTTTATTAAAAACATTCACTTTAAGAAAAATTAATGACTAACACATTTTACTGTACTTTTCTTATATAATATATAATCAAATGTTTAAAAAGTTTAAAAGGTAATTAGAAATTCTAAAAACTAAGCTGCATCGTTTTCAATATAGTTTGAAGTTGTAACTAATTTATAATATCTATAGGGATGAAACTTATCTTTTTGCTATTTATTATTTTAAAAATGTAGTTATCTTTAAATTGAGAGGTAATTGTTTGGTTTTTATATAATGGGATGGGATAATTTTTTTTTTTTGAGACAGGGTTTCTCTGTGTAGTTTTGGAGCCTGTCCTGGATCTCACTCTGTAGACCAGGCTGGCCTCAAACTCACAGGGATCTGCCTAGCTCTGCCTCTTGAGTGCTCGGATTAAAGGTAGGTGCCACCACCTGGCGGCATGGGATAATTTTTAAAAAGATTTATTTATGCCGGGCAGTGGTGGCGCACGCCTTTAATCCCAGCACTCGGGAGGCAGAGCCAGGCAGATCTCTGTGAGTTCGAGGCCAGCCTGGACTACCAAGTGAGTTCCAGGAAAGGCGCAAAGCTACACAGAGAAACCCTGTCTTGAAAAACCAAAAAAAAAAAAAAAAAAAAAAAAACCCATTTATTTACTTTTCATCAAGTGTCTATGTATGTACCTGCTTGTGGTATGTCCATGTGAGTGCCAGTCCCATACAGGCTACAAGAGGACGTCGGATTCCCGGAGCTGAAGTTATAGGTGGTTATTAGCTGCTTGAAGTAGGTGTTGGTAACCTAAGTGGGGCCCTCTACAAGAGCCCTTAACTATTAACCCATCTTTTGGGCCCTCATAGTGTTAAAAGCTATTCGTCCTTTGGTGGACATTTAGGTGGATTCCGTATTTTGGGTGTTTGTGAACATGAGAGTAACTGTTCGGAAGCCCAGCTGTGTGGTCCCAGTGCCAGTAGCTGCTGTGAGTTTGAGATGACGCTGCTGTTCTCTGCTTCAGGTGGTGTTTCCACCCTTCTCCTTACCTCTGACTCTTACATTCCTTCTGCCGTCTCGTCTGAAGTGTTGTCTTAAGGAGTGTGAGTGTTTGTGGTCGAGTCATGACTTCAGCATTTTCTATCTTCATTATTACAACTATATCTACCCTTGGCAATGCCTTTTGTCTTAAAGCAAATTATAATAGTTATTTTTTTCCCTTATTTATTTTAAGATTCATTTATTATGTATCTGGCATGTATACCTAAACACCAGAAGAGGACCTCAAGGGCCCCAAATCTCATTATAGATGGTTGAAAGCCACCGTGTGGTTGCTGGGAATTGAACTCAGGACCTCTGGAAGAGCAGCCAGTGCTCTTAACCTCTGAGCCATCTCTTCAGCCCTCCTTTTTTCATTTAAAAGTTTTTTTTTCATTTTACATACCGAAAACAGTTCCCCCTCCCTTCCCTCCTTCTGTTCCCTTCCATGCCTCCCCCACCCCGCCTGTCTACTCCTCAGAGAGGAGAGTAAGTTCTCCCATAGGGAATCAATAAAGTCTGGCATATCAAGTTGAGGAAGGACCAAGCCCTTCCCCCCTACATCAAGGCTGAACAAGATATCCCTCCATAGGGAATGGGCTACAAAAAGCCAGTTCATGCACTAGGGACAAATCCTGGTCCCATTGCCAGGGGCCCCACAAACTGCTCAAGCCATACAACTGTCACCAACATTCAGAGGGCTTAGTTAGGTCCTATGCAGGTCCCCCAGCTGTCAATCCAGAGTCATTGAGCTCCCACTAGCTCGGGTCAGCTGTCTTTGTGGGTTTCCCCATCATGATCTTGACCCTTCTTGCTCCTATAACCCTTCCTCCCTCTCTTCAACTGGACATTAGGAGCTTGGCCCAGTGCTTAGCTGTGGATCTCTGCATCTGCTTCCATCACTTACTAGATGAAGGTTCTCTGATGACAATTAGGGTAGTCATCAATCTGATTACAGGGGAAGGCCAGTTCAGGCACCCTGTCTACTATTGCTAGGAGTCTTAGCTGGGGTCATCTTTGTGGATTCCTGGGAATTTCCCTAGCACCAAGTTTCTCCCTAACCCCATAATGGTTCCCTCTATCAAGGCATCTCTTTCTTTGGTCTCCCTCTCTGTCCCTCCCCCAGCTTGACCATCCCATTCACTCATGTTCTCATCCCCTGTCCCCCCTCCTCAGTTTACCCAGGAGATCGTATCTCTTTCCCCTTCCTAGGGTGAACCATGCATGTCCCTCTTAGGGTCCTCCTTGTTACCTAGCTTTTCTGGAGTTGTGGATTGTAACCTGGTTATCCTTTGCTTTGTGTCTAATATCCACTTATGAGTGAGTACATACCATGTTTGTCTTTCTGGGTCTGGGTTACCTCACTCAGGATTTTTTTTTTCTAGTTCCATCCATTTGCCTGCAAATATCATGATGTCATTGTTTTTTAACCACTGAGTAATACTTCATTGTGTATATGTACCACATTTTTTTCATCCATACTTCAGCTGAGGGGCAGATTCTGACTATTATAAATAATGCTACTATGAACATAGTTGAACAAGTGACCTTGTGGTATGATTGAGCATCCTTTGTATATGCCCAGTAGTTATTTTTTAAATTTTTTTTTATTGATTCTTATTTCACATCATGCACTCCAATCCCATTCACCTTCCTATGTCTCCATATCTGCTCTCCGCCCTTGAAATCTTCCTCCCCCAGAAAACTTAAACAACAACAACGAAACTCTCTCAGTGGAAGCTGCAGTGTACCACAGTGTACCACACAGTATTCACTTTTTCCCAAACAGCTTTACTTGTAAATGTTCATTGCAATGAGTCACTGGATTAGTTTGCGGCCTCTGACTTCTGCTACATTGTAATACTGGCTCCTCACCGTGACTCCTCTCAGATATCCTGTTGTCCTGTGTCAGGAGATCCTGCAGATTTGGTTCTACAGGACGGGCCCCTTCATGCACTCCAACTGTTCACGGACAGGGTAGATGCTGGGGTGGACCAACTCAAAGCCCAGAACTTGGTCTGGGTGGTAGCTAAGTTGGTCAGCCTGCCCACTCTCCTGCACCTGTGCCACCAGGGCCAGCTCTCTTGCTTTGCCCAGGTGAGGGGTGGGGCTGGATCTCCTGCCTGTGGCAGCTGGACCTGTTTTCCTCCTCCTATATCCTTGGAGCTGGCTCTTCCTCACCCATGCTACCAGGGTCACCTCTACTGCACTGCCTAGGCCAGGTGTGGGTCTGCTCTCTCAATTGCTGCAGTTGGCAAGGGGCAGGGCCAACACTCTGCTCTCATGCCCTCTGGGCCAGCTCATCCACACTGCCCAGGCAAGGGGTTGGGCCAGCTATCCTGTACTCACACCACCTCATGGCTGTTGAGGGGCAGGACAAGTTTTCCTGCACTCATGATACCAGGGCCAACTCTTCTGTGCTGCCCAGGCGAGGTATGGGGGCCACTTTCCTAAGTGCTGCAGAAGGTGAGGAGCAGGACCAGCTCTCTTGTTCTCATACCCTTGGGGCCAGCTCTCCAGAATGCTATAGCTCCTGAGAGTTGTGGCCAGCTCTGTGCTGCCTCAGGACATTAGCATGGTTCCAGGTGACAACCCAGACTAGGGAAATCTGCATGGCCTTGGTGGAGGTGGGCCATGGATGTTGACCCAGACCCCTGTTGCTGCATGGCCAGGGACCCAGACATGGCCCTCAGAATCAGCATGGGCTACTCACATCAGGGTGTTCCTTATCACCCTTGAGCCTCCAGTTCAGCCTTTCTTCATAGTACACAAACAGTTCCACTTCTCTTTCTCTCCCATCTCCCCACCAAATACTTGCTCATTGTAGTGGCACCTGCCCTGCCTGAGCCTCCTGTGGTGGGTGGGGTCTCTCAGGTGTCTTCTGCCCTGCTTGAACCCTAAAATAGTTTTATGATGAGTACAATGTATTTCTTCTCATGAGTGCTTGTATGACATCTTTATTGCTTTCCTAAATTTAAGATGTCTTAAATTTAGGCTGGAAAGTTGGCTTGCTACTCTTCCAGAGGACATGGTTTCCATTCCCAGCACCCAGATGGTATCTCACAACTCTCTGCAGTTCTAGTTCTAGGAAGATTGAGCCCCCTCTTCTGGCCCCTGAGGGCACTGCGTATAGATGGTACACGTGAGCATGAGGCAAACACACATATATGCACAAAGAAATAATTAATTAAAAATGAATTAAAAAATTAAGTTGCCTTTCCAGCATGTGTAGGGCCTGCACCGATCTGAACCAGATGGGGCCCTAGAACTGAAAGAAGTGGGCACATGGCCCCATCCCTCACCTAGAAGCAATCTCCATTTGATAACCACTTGTAAATAAAAATTTAGTTTTTTCCTCTAAATGCATCCCACTGGGGGAAATAAACTACTCTCAAGGGTAGGCTGCATGTCCAGGAGATGATGGCCAATATAAAACTAACTCAATGTCATCTTTGGAGGTTCCTTGATTCACAATGTGGTGTCAATACTTTTTTCTTTTTAATTTTATCTTACTTTTTAAAATTTTACTTTTTTATCCTCCTTTTTTAAATTTTAGTTTTATCTTACTGTTTTTTTTTTTAAGCTATAGGTCCTTTTCATACATATTGTGGCTTCCAGTTGAGAGTTTTTCTGGGATTCCTGAGTGTGAGAACAAATGAGTCATTGTTTCTTGTGCCTTCTCATAGGCTCTCTCTTTTCCTTCTGTTTGCTTTTGTCTGATTCTGATGTTAGTTTTTTTTTAATCTTACCTTATTTTATTTTATTATTATAACTTAGATGCCTCTTTGTTTTCTAATGAGAGACAGAAGGGGAATGGATCTGGATGGAAGGGAAGATGGAGAGAATCTGGGGAGAGGAGAGGGAGGGGAAACCATAATCAGGATATATTAAGTGAAAAAAATTATTTCAAATAAAAGAAAAAGATGCCTTTCTTGTAGCAACTTAGTTTTTATTTATTATGCAAGCTCGAGGGTCATCTGGGTACTTAGAGAGACCCTGTCTCAAATGAAAAGAAAGGGCTTGGGACATGCTGAGTGGTAGGATACTTGGTTAGCTTTCACAAGGCCCTGGGTTCAGTCCCTACAACAAAAAACAACCAAACAAAGAGAATTTTGGAATTTCCATCTTATTGCTAGATGTTATAAGTAATTCCTCCTGACATAAAGCAGTGATGTTGAGAATTGTGACTCATTATCTTAGATAGAAGAAGAAAATTAATCTGTAAGCAGTATTCATTACATTTATCAAAAGACAATTTTATTATTCATTTTTTGTTTGTTTTGTTTCTGAAGGTTATTTTTCAATTATTTCTCTTCATCCTGAAGGCACACTTAGCTCTTTACTTAGGGAGGGGACTCTAGAAGTAAAAAATTTCAATTAAGATTTCTTATCTCCATTCTGCCAAGCTATTTTAACCAATTTTGAGATTCTATTTTGGCTGGACTTGCCTTCAGAAGTTGAAATTCTGATCACCTTTTCCACTCCCTGGGTCTCTGAGTGCTTGTACTTGTTGCTCCTTTTAAAGTCATTTGTCTTTTCTATTTCTGTAGTATTTTCTCTTTAGTTTTTAGCTTTTAGCTTTTACATGATGTGCTTTCATGTTCTTTTCATTTATCTTGTTTGGGATTCATAGTATTTTAAAATATATTGTCCATGAACTTCTCTCATTTTGGAAAACTATTACCTTTGTAAATATTATTTATAATACTGTTTTTACTATTGCTTTCCTTTTTTTTGACTTTTTTTTCTTTATTAAGAAATTTTCTACTCACTCCTCATGCTATTCACAGACCCTCCTCCTCCCTCCTCCCACCCCCAGCCCTCTTTCCCAAGCCACCCCGCATCCCCACACATCCCCCAAATCGAGGTCTCCCATCGGGAGTCAGCAGAGCCCAGCTGACTGAGCCTAGGCAGGTCCAACGCCCTTCCCACTGCACCAAGGCTGTGCAAGGTGTCACACCACAGGCACTGGATTCCCAGAAGCCTGCCCATGCACCAGGGACAGATCCTGATCCCCCTGCCTGGGTGCCCCCCCCCCAAACAGTTTGAGCCAAACAACCGTCTTCCATGTCCAGAGGGCCTAGTCATGTCCCATGGGGGCTCCACAGCCACCAGTCCACAGTTCATGGGTTTCCACTAGTGTGGCTAGTCATCTCTGCACATCCTCCCATCATGATCTTGACATCCCTCACCTGCAGTATCTCTCCTCTCTCTCATCAATTGGATTCCCGGAACTCAGCCTGGTGTCTGGCCGTGGGTCTCTGTATCTGCCTCCATCTGTCACTGGACAAAGACTCTATGATGACAGCTAGGTTATTTGCTAGGCTGGTCACCAGGGTAGACTGGTCCAGACATCCTCTGGACCACTGCCAGCAGACCAAGGTGGGTCAACCTTGTTGATTCCTGAGAGCCTCCCCAGCACCCTGCCAGGACACAGTCAATAAGACCAAATGACAGCCTACAGAATGGGAAAAGATCTTCACCAACCCCACATCTGACAAAGGGCTGATCTCCAAAATATATAAAGAACTCAAAAAACTAGACATCAAAATACTGAACAATCCAATTAAAAAAAATGGGCTACAGAGCTTAACAGAGAATTCTCAACAGAAGAATCTCAAATGGCTGAAAGACATTTAAGGAATTGCTCAACATCCTTAGTCATTAGGGAAATGCAAATCAGAACAACTCTGAGATACCATCTTACACCTTTCAAAATGGCTAAGATCAAAAACACTAAAGACAACTTATGTTGGAGAGGATGTGGAGCAAGAGGAACATTCCTCCACTGTTGGTGGTAATGCAAACTTGTACAGCCACTCTGGAAAGCAGTATGGCGGTTTCTCGGAAAGTTGGGAATAATTATTCCTCAAGACCCAGTTATACCACTCTTGGGCATATACCCAAGGAATGCTCAATCTTACCACAAGGATACATGCTCAACCACATTCATATCAGCATTATTCGTAATAGCAAGAACCTGGAAACAACCTAGATGCCCCTCAACTGAAGAATGGATAAAGAAAATGTGGCACATATACACAGTGGAGTACTACTCAACGGTAAAAAACAATAATATCATGAAATTTGCAGGCAAATGGATGGATCTAGAAAATGTCATCTTGAGTGAGGTAACCCAGGCTCAGAAGGACAAACATACTATGTACTCACTCAAAAGTGGATAGTAAATGGGAGGGAAGGGATGGCCAGACTGCAACCCACAACTCTAGAGAGGCTAGCTAACAGGAAAAGACCCTAGGAGGGACACATGGATGACCCTGTGAAGGAGAAGTGGATGAGATCTACATGAGTGGACTGGGAGTGTGGGGGGGTGGCAGAGGGTGAGGAGTGGGGGATGAGAACATAGGGAAATGGGAGGGTCAAGCTAGAACAGGGACAGAGTGGGAGGGCAGGGAGGAAGATACCATGATAGATGAGGACATCCTTTTTTTTTTTCTTAAACATAATTGCACATGCCCCAGGCTCTCTCGCTGTGGTTTGAATTGTTTACTCTCATGCTATCTTCTATGTATGATATGCCTGTTAAAATCATGAATTATGTGGCTGCATACTGAAGATATCCATGTGCAAGAAAGTCATGGAGTAGAGGGAAAATAGCCTGGGAGAAGAGAGTGGGAAAGAGATAAGAGTAGGTAATGGGGGTTAATATGTACCTGTATGTAATTGTAAAAATAAAAATAAAATTAAAAAAAAATGAACAAGTGCTTACTACTATATCTCTTCTACAATTCCCCCTATCCTTTCATTGGGACCTATTTTTCTGGTCTGTCCATTCCCCAGAATCAGGTGGTTTTTGATTCTGCTTATAAAAAGACCTGTACTTTTCTGATTTCTGTCTTTGTAGTCTTCCACCTTTGTGAATTCCCCATTCAATGTGCTTGATTTCACCTCATTTTAGTTATTAGTTATTGTACATTTAGTTCTATATTTTTCTGTTGCTTTTAGATTGTGTGTTTCTGTGATGAAATTACCAACTTTTCTTGTGGTCTTTTTGAGCAGTCAGTACACTCATTTTATAATATAAAGTCTGTAGTATCTGGAACCACTGGAGATCTGCTTCTGCTAGTTTGTTTCCTGTTGGGCTTCCTTTATACTATTCTGTCTCCCATTTTGCGGCTGCTTTCTTTTTCTTGTTATCTATTTGACTCCTACCACAAGCCTTACATCCCTAAAATGCTGTTGAGCATGTACTGGACCTTCAAGCACCGCCCCCCCCCCCCATAACATCCTTCTGTCTCTACATTTTCTGTCTATTACTTATTTGATGACTCCAAGAGCTTTTCAAAGTTCACACACTTACTCTAGTCTGGTGGAAAGCAGAAAAACAAAAAACAAAACAAAACAAAACAAAAAATTGACAGTTTTACTTTTGCAATTTTGATGTTGATAAATTATCAACCATTTTCTTTTAGTTTGGCCCACTTTTTTACTCTTATATAGGTTAATATTTATATAAAACATATTTCTGGGGATGGAAAGATAATAGGTCAGTGGTTAAGATTGGTTGTTGCTCTTCCAGAGGACCCAAGTTTGGTTCTAAGAATCCACATTGGGAGGCTCACAACTGCCTATAGCTCAAGCTCTAGAGAATCGCTCATTCTTGAATACTTATACTCATCTAAACCTTCTCCCTACATACAAAATACATATATAAAGTATACATATATACATACATAAAAATATCCATACATACATAAAATAAATCTCTAAAATACTTTTGTAAATGAATTAATTGTTCAAATTTATATTTCATGTGTAAGCTTTACTACAAGAATAGTGTAATATCCCATTATCCCAGTGAATCCCACTGAAACCTCACAGTGGGGCTTGTGCAACTGCTATTGTTCTCTCATCTGACCATTCCATTTTCTGTGAGCCTGTGGTGATCACTCAATATTTTAGGCAATGTTTTGGATTTTGATTTAGTTCACCCTCATTTGATAGAAGGGAGTTTGCTTCTGAATATCTTTGGGAATATTTAAATTTTTAATATTTTACACCAGGCTTTATTTTATAAGTATAGATGAATATATGACAGGGATCTCCCATTATGTTCTGATACAAAGTATTTCCATTACTGTAGAAGTACTCTGAGCTCTGATCCTTCACCCTTCCCTTTCCTTAAACAACATGGTAATGACTGTACATTTATTTTTTATTTTCAGTTATCTCAGTTTTTGATTTAATTTTGTTATATAAGGTTACTCGGGCCATTTTCATGTAAATTCATAATGTGCTTTGATAATATTCTCCATGTACTACAATCCACCTGCTCCTCTCTTTTTAGCCCCTTTGGTTCCCCACACACTTTCACGTATTCTTTCAAGTCATTTGCACATGTATGATTTTATGTATCTATAAAGACTAGAACCTACAAATGAGAGAAAACATGGTTTGTCTTCCCAAGCTTGACTTAATTCACTCATTCTGATTTTCTCTGGTTGCATCCATTTTCCTGCAAATAGTATAACTTCATTCTTTTTTATGGCTGAAAAAACTTCTGTTGTGTATTCAAACCACATTTATCGATTCCTCTGTGGTGGGTCACATAGGCTGGCCATTTAGCTTAGCGACTGAGGTGTATATACCATTGTGATTTATTAACTTGGAAGACCTTGGATAGATACCTATGAATAGTACAACTGGGTCACATGAAGATCTTTTCTGTTACTGACATTACTAGTGGTTGAACTAGTTTACATCCCCACCAGCAGTGTATAAGGCTCCTCTGGTCTACTATCCTTGCCAGCATTTTCCATTTTTTTTCTTGATCATTTCCATTCTGACTAGGATGAGATGGAGTCTCAACATTGTATTTACTTAAATTTCTCTGTTGGCTGGTGATGTTGAACGCTTTTTTTTTTTATATTTATTGCCTATTTATACTTTATCATTTGAGAACTCTCTGCTCATTTTATTAGCCCATATTGATTGTTATTGGTGAAATTATTAAGGCCACTCCACGTAGTTAAAAGGAGATTTATTTAATGGCATAACTTACAAATTAAGGGATAGGTAGGTCGCGGGGTCTGGGGAAGGTGTATCACAGTCCAGCGGTGTTCTCTGGAGCTCTGCTTTGTCCACCTCCACCATCCAGGGTCCTGGAACCCAGCGAGTGTCCGCCGATCCAGATCTCGGGTCCCCAGGCGCCTCCCTTGGCCCCGCCTTGTAGGCGTGACAGTTGCCGAAGTCTCAATGGGGGTTGGAACTTCCAGAACAAAGCTGGAATGGCTATCCACTACAGATTGTGTTGTTTGACGTTTAGATTTTGAGTTTGTTGTACATTCTAGGTATGAATAATCTGTTAGATATATAGCTAGCCTGGATTTTCTCCTATTTTATGGGCTAGATCTGCACTCAACATTTTCTTTTGTTGTGTGGAAGCTTTTAAACTTCATGAAGTCCCATCTGTAAACTGTTAGCACCATTTCCTGAATGATCATCTCAACTTTTAAAGCTATTTATAAAGAGATCCTTAGAGTTGTTCTCTTCTGTGAAGATTGATTCAAATAAGACAATTGATAGGAAACAGTGTTGAGGGATGGAAATGTCTCTTTTACAATGAGTTGACCTTCCTATCTTCTTACAATTTAATCTTCTGCTAATTCATCCTAAAAACTTGTGTGTTTTTGTGTGTGTGTGTGTGTGTGTGTGTGTGTGTGTGTGTGTGTGTGTCTGTGTATGTTATACCTTAGGCGTCTCAAGAAGAGACATTAGAGGACTACAGAGAAATGAGATACATCATTCAATACTAATATGTTGATTTTTTTTACATGAGATATACTAAATATTGTCACCCTTTCTGGAATTTAGGACATGGTAACTGGACCTTATTTTAAAGTGACTGAAGCTGACAACACTATATAGGACAGCTTTGCTTAGAAATCATTCTTAAACTGTTGAACGTATACATTTTTAAAATCAATGAGTATCAGTTTCCACAGAGAGGTGAGAAGGAACAGAATGTAGCCAGCCACACATGAGCCTGCTGGTCTGTGGTGTATCTCATTTCCACAGAGAAAGGCTTTTAAGTGAAAGTCTTTCATGTGACTGTCTTCCCCAATGAAAAGAGCAGAGTTTCTCAGATGTGGTAAGAACTGAAAAAACAAAACAAAGCTCCACTTGAGAATATTATTCTGGAATTTTGCTTTTTGACAAAGTTACTTGGATCCCAATGCTGTTTGTATATTCATAATTAATCCCATCTTTTTCATCAAGTGTTATCTCAACATTTGATAATTATTGAGGTGAACATTTTGAAGTCTTGGTATGTGTGCGGCAGAACAACACTGAGACATCATTAGTTATTATTATTTGTTATTGTAAGTGCTCTTCTTTATTCCAAAAGGTTAGATTTCATAAGTTTTACTATTAGCTAGGAAGAATCATAGTGAGAGTTCTTGGAAAGGGTCTTAACTTATATTTTTTTTTCTGGAGTGGAGTAGTGTGTTCATTACTTTTCCAAAAGCTGAAAGCTTACACAACTCACTGCACAGTTGCAGTGATGTATGGACAGAGACTCATATTATTATTAATTGCAATGAAGAGAATTTATTCCTGGTGGCCTCAGTCCACATGGCTTCTCTGAAGTGTCAGGCATGTTAGGGGATGCTCAAAATTCTGCTTATTGATGTGGGACAAAGGTAAGTAGATGATCTTGAAGGCTGAGTTGTTCTAGGTTGTGGCAAATACTGAGACATCTCTGTGCTTTGTATTATTTCTTTATTCCAGGGATCTTTGGGGAGAAGAGGATTTTCGTCCAGGTCAATATTAATTTAATTGGAATGATACCTAATAAATGCTGAAGAATTTCTTTGCTTTACACTCATCTTTCTCTAGCCACTTGCTGAACATTCCCTTGGTGTTTATATATTAATCTTTAGAATAATATTATCTATGGTATGATGATTAAATTTCATTGTCAGTTTGACTGGATTTTGAATCACCCAGGAGACACATTTCTGTGTGTATCTGTGAGAAAATTTCCAAAGAAGTTTAATTGAGGAGGCAGGTGCACTCTGAAGTGGGCAGAACCATCTCATGGTCTGGAATCATAAACCAAATCCAAAGAACAAAAAGAAAATCAGTTGGGTGCTAGCATTCATCTCCATCTCTTCCCTGGTTATGGACATAATGTTAGCAGCAGCCTTAAGCTCCTGTCCCCACCTTCTTAACTACCAGAGCCTTACCTACCATCATGGACAATATCCTCACCAGCTGTGAGCCAAATTAATCTTTTAAGTTGCTTCTGTTGGGTATTTTGTCACAGCAATGGAAAAAGTAGCATGTGTGGTTATTTTCTTAATAACTGGTTATTTATTAGCTTCTAAATTCCACATTTTCATGGTTTTACTAGAAAAAATTCTTTCAGGAGATATTTATAACAAATCTTTAAAGCATTTCACTAATTTAATGTGGAGACAATCTTTTGCATATTTAAAAATATCCCTGTACTTCTCCATTGTTTTCATTTAAGAATTTTCTAATATAATATATTTTGATAATTTTTTCCCTCTCTTAACTCCTCCCAGATCATCCCTACCCGTCAAATAAATGTTCTTTCTCTCTTTCCCTCCAAAACACCCATACAAAATAAAACCCTAAAATCAAAGTAAACAAAAATCAGTAAGACAAAAATAATGCAACAAAATAAGAAATCCCACAAAAACCGTGGAGTCTGTTGTAGGTTGGCCAACTACCCCTGAACCTGGGGTCTGCTGGAGTGTGGTTGATACACCCAGTGACACTCCTTTGGAGAAAACCAATTTTTTAGGTCAAAATTTTTACCTTAGGATTTTAATAAGTATCTAATTTTGTGATTTATAGTAAAAAATTATACAAACATTTCATACAAACATAGAGACTTTTGTACTCATTTCATATCAAATATCACAAACAATAGTTTTCCTTTAAATATGTGTTCCTGTCTCATACGAAAGGTGGAAGAACATTCATTGAATAACTTGTGTCCATGTCCTTGGAAGCTCTTACTAAATTATTGAAACAATAGAGAAACAATGACCAGGAGTGAACAGCATTATTCCTTGTCCCAAGGCACAAAGAGAAGAGTAAATGGAATGAACATCATCTCTGAGGATTGTGCAAATAGAAGCAGAGAACAGTTTGGTTTGTTAACTACCCTGGAGGACCATACAGAGCTTAAGGGGCCTTAGATGTGAAGCTGGAGTTAGAACAACAGACAGGTGAAAAGAAGATAGCAATATAGTTAAAAAGTAAAAGTAAAATAAAAATAAAAATAGAACTCTCTGTAATCCAGTATCTCAACTACTATATATTTATCCCCCAAACTGAAAACCAACTCTCTAGATGTTTACATTCCCATGCTCACTATTCACAATCATCCAGAGATAGTGTCAGCCTGAATGTCCATTGGAAGATGAATTGATGAAGAAATATCACACGCTATAACATGCATGGGTCTTGAGGATACTGTGCTGAGTGAAATAAGACAGGCACAAAAACACAAGTGCTACGTGTTTCATTTGAGGCTATCAAGGTAATCAAACCTGAGATATAAAGTTGAATGATGGTTGCCAGGAGCGGGGGAGGATGTGAAGGATTACTATTCTTAGGGCAAGGAAGGAGTTCCGGTGTTATAAGTTGGGGCAATTATAGAGATTTGTTGCATAGACACGTAGTTATCATTAACATGAATGAATTGTACAAAGTATATAGTAGTAAACTTTGTGTTATATCTTTTCCAAGGCAAATTATTGACCATATGGCTTTTTCACAGCCCCACACCAACCTAGGGTCACTGTTCCTCAGATTGTGACACTGTCCTTGTGAATTACCTTATCCATGGTTCTCAATTCAAAAAGTCTTGTTTCCCCAAGTATCTGTATTAAGCAAGGGTTGGAAAGAATAGTTGCAAAGTGTTAAAATGGAGAGAAGACTTTTCCTATTGCAAGAGAGGTAGGAAAGGAGTTTTCTAAATTGCTTCCCATCTTTAGCCGTGTTTTTTCCTTCTTTGTTAGTAAATCAGTCCTACTGATGAGTCTTGTGTAAAGATCATCTACGTGACCCTCAAGGGTGTTGTTTCCATGGTCATTCTCACCCAGGAGCTGGCCAGATTCTGAAGATATTACAGATAGTGTTCAAGTAAACTAGGTGACCTTTGAATCCTTTCAGTTCTGGAACTCTGCTGCTCTACAGAGTCCACCTACCTTATGACAATAGCACAGGCTTTTGTGACATGTTGATGGCTCTGTTGGCACTTAGTATTTTCCTAAATGTCATATTTTGTCAATTATATATTTTTTATTTAATTATATGTGGGATAATTTACCCAAAATAAGAAGGTTTTTGTAATTTTGAAACCTTTGATTTATACAAGACATTAAGCACAATTTACTCTCAATTTCCTTATCTTTTTATCTTCTGACTCTAAAAGTGGGAGGCCATAAATTACATTTTACAGTTAACTGTAGTTAGAAAACATGAATAGGTTTTTCCTTTGATGTCAGTAGACTTTCTAGGGATGAGAAGATTTTCTTTGACAAGTTTTATACCACTGAGATCATACTAAACCACTCTTCTTTCTGTATAATGTAGCAGTCTACTAAGGATGTGAACATGGAGACCAAACCATGAAGACCTTTACTTCTTGATGAGGCAACTCCATTTGGTCACTGTAATTCTCTTCTCATTGTGAGAATAGTTTTTACCTGGTCCCTGTTGGTATGCCAGATAGCTGACATGTATATCATGAAGAGTTTTCTAGAAATTTTATCCATCAAGACTTGGGAACAAGACACTTGCTACAGAATGGAGGTTTTACATCTTTTCCCACTCTCTTATCTCTATGTTTTAAGTATCTTCACTAGACAAATGGAGAAATGGAGACTTAGTATTCATCATAGCTTACAAGGGAACCATTTTGGAAGTCACTAAGACTCTAGGAATATCTAGCATAATCTACTTCGTACTTTACAGATCGAGACTAAAGTGATAATCCTAAACACCAGTGCTTCTCTCTGTCTCATGCCTGGTTTTCTCAAAAATTCTTACCAAGTGTTTAAAAATGCTTTAAATGTTTTTGAAAGAAATATTGTCATTGTTCTAATAAGGCAGCATCTAACTAGGTTTCCCAGACTGATCTCAAAGAGAGGATCCTCTTGCTCCAGCTTTCTGGGTGATGGGATTACAGATGTGTGTGTAACTTGTTTAACTTTCAAGTAATTTTAAACACTAAAATAAATCATCTTATGTAAAATGATCTCCTGAGAAAGATCTTGTGGCCCTGCTCTCTCAGATTGCTCAGATCTGCAGTGGTCTAGTAGTCACAGGTCTGTTAACAGTGTTCATGTGTGAATTAGAGGTTGTCTATAGCACAGAACTGAATTACTTGGGTGGGCTGCAACAAACAGGGGAATTAAAAATAACATACACTTTAATTATGAAAAGTGACATGGATTTAGTTTCCTTCTTTAAGATTTACCCCTCACCAAATTGTATTTGAGCATATAATGGTTAATTTTTGAATCTCAAAAGCATAATAAAAGTTGAGCTTTTACAAAATAAAAAGAACATATTACTAGTTCTGTGGAAGATTTTAGAAGCTAATTTAAATGTTTATATCACGTATGATACTCTATTATAGAGTTCCAACATAACACTTTGGAACCAGAATTTTGGGTCTGACTCTCAGCTCCACTTTTACTATTCTTGCAATTGGGTTGAGCAAAACAAACCATTCTATGTCTTAGTCTCTTACTTAAACTGAAAAAATGTACTGAGTTCATTGAGATGGTATGAGGATTAAATGACTATGTAAAATTGTAGAGAAAAGCCTGTCAAATTTAGCACATTGTGAAGTCACAATTTCTCACTTTCCTTAAAGTCAGGCAAACCAACCCAACCCTGTAATAACTCCATTGAAAAGTCACTGAATGAGGAAAAAGTGACTTCATTACATGAAAACCAATAAATGTAAGTGCTAAAGCAAAGTATTTCACAAAAGAGAGTCTGAGAGGTGTTCATTGTAGCCTCCTACTTCAGGTAAGAGACACACTTAGAAAGGTGATGAGAGGGTTAGACATCCTGAAGTTCTACAAGAAGTCTCACTGGGGATCACAGGTGGTTCTCTGTGCACCCTTCCACAGTCCTTGCTCCTGCATCATATCTGTTCCATCCTTGCTATCCTCTGTCTTTGAACAGTGGGCTTCTGGTTTAGTCCCCTGCACCTGATATAGTTTGGGAACAATAATACATATTCAATAGTGTTGTAGGGATTAATACTTTAATCTTCTTGAAGGAAGATAGGTACAGAAACATTTGTATAAGAAAAGGAATTTGATATAATTTCAAATAACAGTTTAATTATATGAGTTGAGATGCCAAGTAGAATAAGCAATATCCAGCTTCATTAGATTTTTTGGACAAGCAACAAATGATTTCTCAGTGCAAATAGGTCCTACAGAATGTCTGTGAGACACATATACTAAAAATATTTATTCTTTAAGATTCCAGATAAACAATGCATTTTTGCTATAAGTATATACAAAATATTGCATGACTATACTTATATTAGGATGATTTGTTATTTATCTGAAATTCATATTTATTTGCTGACTAGTAATTCTAATAGCAAGAATAGAGAAATATTTTTTAAGCTAATGAAATACCAAGAGTGAAAAATGTAGGCATTCTGCTTTTAAGCAAATCTGAATCCTTGAAGTAAGAATGAGTGAAACCATGAGGTGGGCAATGATGAAAACAATACTTTACCACTTCACTAAAATTCTTAAAAGATGCATGTTGTGGTTTCTGGGTATCCTTCTCAATCCCAGCCTGTCCTCTCACCCTCCTGAATGGATGTGCTATGTGAGGTAAAAGTCACAGAGTTCCTGACACATTTAGCCTTTTGGTCATTGAACCTGCAGTTTCCTTAAATACCACCGCCTTTATAACAGACAAGAATATGACTGTGCTCAGGGAAAAGCACATATTTGAACACATCCGATGGCTTTATTGGAGTCCTTCAGTGCACAAACTGCCCATGTTAGTTTTTTCAGATAGACTCAGCCCTAGACCTTGACCAGTGTTATATAAGTTAGTTCAAAGTCTTTTCCTGTCATGGTGTCAGCATTCCCCATTCTCTCACTCTTTTCTTCCATAGTTTCCTCTCTCCCTCCCTTCTCTTCTTAAATATTTTTCTAAATAATCTGAAAACAAAGAAAAGTGTTAGAGTTTTTCCTGTTTATCACAGTGTATTATATAGCCACGTTTATCATGATAGCCTGGAACTACATAGTGGGTTTCAGGCCAGCCTGGGTAACAGATTGAGACCCTGTCTCAAAACAAATGAACAACAACAACAACAAAAATCAAACAATCTATATAAATGGAATTGTACATTGTTTCAGATACTCCTCTTGAAAAACAAGTTAAAGTATCACTTATATCTCTTAATATTAATTTACATTGTACTTAAAATATTGACTATAAAGTCCCAGTACACAGTTGTATTTATTTGCAGTAAATCTCTTGCTTTTCAACTTTTAACTTTCAGAATGTATGATGTTTAAAAGTCTTAGTTTGGGAAAAGAAATCACAGGGACCAAGAAACATAGTTAGGAAAGACTAGAGAACTGTTGATTTTTTACTATCATTTATAATATTCTAGCATTATGCCAGATTTCATTACCAAGCTTTTAAAAACTGTTTGCAGTGAGACAGTAGAGGATTTTAAACTTCATGTATATTGTCTTAGTGTGGTATTAATGTCATGATGATTACCACAGCATGAACAGTTAATAGTGAAAGTACATTTGTCTCTTTCAGGAGGCTGAGAACTCTAACATCAGGTAGCACCCGTTGAGAGCTTCTTGTGTCTCACATGGTAGAAGGTAAGAGATCAGGTAAATGTGTTTAAAAAAGACATCAAAAGTATCAGTCTTGCTTTAATTTTGTCTCAGGGTAACCAGATTAATCTACCTCAAGGACATTGCTTGAATGATGCCACCCCACCTCCTAATTAGGCACTTCCCAATATAGTAGCACTTGGAAATATGTTTCTCATTCATCAATTCAAAGAGAACAATAAAACTCTATAAAGAATGAAAAATTCTTGTAGAGATAACTCAAAGGAAAGGTATAGTGCCAAAGAATAATAGACTAATCTTGGTTTTTAATCTTTATTTTATTTCAGTGGTGCAATAACCTTGTGCATTATGGCAGTCACCAGAGAACATGAGATTCCACTGAACTTTCACCTGGAAATACTGTGATACCTAGTTTTTCTCTCTATCACTTATCTCTGACTTGCAATATGTAGGCCCAACCTACTGAGAATATTGTTTACTGACAATAATCGGACTGCAAATGGGAAGGGTAAAGATATGATATTGACAGTAGTAGTAAAATTTCAAATAAAAGAAATACAAGGCAAGTATAAAGATATTTCCAAACAATATAATCTCCAACTCAAGTTGAAAAGTACTTATGAGTACTTTCTGCTTGTCAGGATCTTTCCTGCTTGTCAGATCATAGAGTGATACAGTTTTTACCCTCATGTGAACATGGTTGTATGGTTGCAGAGAAGAAACACAGAGCTGAATGTCATATGAACATGTGATGGAGAAGAGATTAGAAATACTGTGCTGTGAGTGTGGGAGGATGTGGTGACTGTGGTCAGGAAGTCAGTAAAATTTGACATGGAAAACGAACAAGAGTGGAGTGAATTGGGAAAGTAAATTTCAGGAAGAAATAATATTGTAACTCCTGGTGAGAACTGACTGGGAAAGAGCAGCCAATGCAGTATATAGTGTGTACGCAAGCTGAGGGGATTGGCTAAAAAGCAGTGCGGCACAGTCTTAAGGGCTTTGAACTCTGGATCATGAAGTTTCTGCTTTATGTGACAGGCTATAAGGAATCACTGAATACCTGATGGCAATAATGTTATGAGTAACACATAGTGTCTAAGGTACTTTGGGTCATAAGAGAAACAAATTAGTTGGAAGCTATTTAGAATCCAAGAGGTATGAAGGTTAGTGGCAATAACAGTGAATATGAGGAGAGTCAAGAACATTGATTGTTTATGGCCACCTTTCAAATCTGGATACTATATGCAGCCCTATCCTCACTGTCTTCGGTGGTAACAGGAGCCATGGATATCAACACAGATCAAGGTTATGGCAGGACCATGGACCCAGATATGGCCCTTGGCCACAGCCCAGGCCTGGACAACACCATGACTCCTAGGTGGCAGCACAGGCCACTCAGATCTGTATGCCCTAGCAACAGTATGGCTCTAGGACACTAACATGGCCCTTGGTGGTGGCTCAGACCCCAGTTGTATGCTGGTCCTTGGTGGCAACATGGGCCACAGATATCAACACAGACTCTTGCTGTGGTTGGACCCTGGACCCAAAGATGGTCCTTGTCAGCATCCAGGGCCAGGATGTCACCATGGCCCCAGTTGATACTATAGGGCACTCAGATCAGCATTGATCCAGTGGCTGCATGGCCCTCAAGTACCAACATGGCCTCAGGTGGTGGTCCAGATCCTGGGCATCTGCATGGCCCTCAATGGCAACAGGAGCCTTGGAGGTGAGGGCAGGTGAGCAGGCCCTGAATGCATGAGAGCAGGAGAGGTGCCTCCCCCTCCCCACACACTTCTTGCTGCCAGCTGCAGTGGTAGAGCTAGCCAGGGCAATGCTGTAGAGCTTGCCTTGGTAGTGTCAATAAGAGAAAACTGGCAGGCTGACCAACCCAGCTACCATGCAGGCTCAGAAACAGAGGTATAAGTTGGCCCACCCCAACATTCACCTCATTTATGAATTGCTGGAGCATGTAAAGGGGTTGGACCTGCAGATCCAAAGCTGCAGGATCTCCATGACACAAGGCAACAACAGGATATCCAATAGGAGTCTCAATGAGGGCCCTGTACAGAGGGTGTAGCAGAATCCAGAGATATTGAAACAGACCAATGACCCATTACGAAGAACACTTATATGTAAAGATGTATGAACTAAAGGGTATATTGTGTGACTCACTGTGTCACACTGCAGCTTCCACACTGAGACTTTTTTATTTGCATGTTAGTTTGTTTTTGTTTTTTGTTTTTCTTTTAAATTTTATTTTATTTGGGGGTGAGTTTCAAGGGCAGAGAGCAGATATGAAGGGATGGGGAGATGAATGGGATCTGAATCCAAAATAAATGATGTTTAGATTGAATACATGATGTTAAGATTCAGTCTTCAAAACAGATGCTTACAAACAAGCTGTATGCACAAAAATATCAAAATCTCTGCAGGAAGACTTTGATATGCATTTATTTGGCCTTGTTACTTTGATGGGACTAAAACCTGTATGTATAAGATAAAGAACTTTATTTCTTTCTGTTGCTAAATTGCTAGATTTTGCCTGCAGCTCTACAATGGGAACAAATTCATTTGTCTCTGCAATAAATAGCTCTCTGCTACTGGACATTTGTTTGGAAGAACATTCAAGTTCTAGGGTACATAAACTAGGACTGCATACAGCTGTCTGAGTCAGCTCTCTCTGGGTGAAGTTTTCATTAGTGAAATGGATTCAGAAGGGAACCTGTGGCTATACCGTGGGAGCTGTCTACTGAGACTGGGGATGAACTGCTCCTCCAGGAATACCCAGCAGTTCTAGTAACTATGAGAAAAGCTGTTGTCAAATTGTTTACTTGGTTCTTGAGACAAAATATTGAATTCCATCTCTGATAGGCTAGATAGATAACTTGAGTTGCTTTCCAGGGGCATTGGGGTGTCAAGGAAATTTTTTTTCCCCACTTCCCAGAGGAAAGAGGAAAATAAAATCTGATCTAGTACAAGACCCTTTAACCATTAGGTACTGGCTAACCAAATTTGTCCCATGAATGTTAATGTAGCATGGGTCTTGCATAGTACAGCTGATGTTTTACAAATAAATGTCTTCTACAAGTTGTCAGGGGAATTCCATCCTTATTACTTTAGTGGAATCTCATCCCCCCTCCCTCCCCCCCACCTTTTTTTTTTTGGTTTTTTAAGACAGTGTTTCTCTGTGTAGCTTTGCACCTTTCCTGGGACTCACTCTGTAGCCTAGGCTGTCCTCGAACTCACAGAGATCCACCTGCCTCTGCCTCCCGAGTGCTGGGATTAAAGGCATGCGCCACCAACGCCCCGCTGGTTTTCCCCCTTTCCTAGTCTGAGAATTGGCCTGCTACACAAGCTGGGACAGTTCTTAATAGTGGTGAGTCACTAGGCAATGACCAAGGACATCACATTGGCATCATTCTTTTCCCTTGAGCAGGGTATTATAAGGCCTTTCCAAAGGGGGCCAATCTGTGATATGTCATGGAATATACACATTTTTACCACTTCTTACACTTCCAGGACAGACTTTCCGTATGGAAGATTTCACGGCTGCTAATCTCGGTTGGGAGTGAGTACACTCACTAGGAGACCATATTGGCCATTGGATTCTTGGTGGTGGGGCAAAAGAAACGCATGACGAAGGATGATCTGCATGCATATCAGGAATGCGAAGTGTGGGTTCAAAGGGATGCTTCTTTCAGATTAAGTGAGCATGATGGGTAAAAATGGCACAAACAATTAATGATGAGTAAAGCTGTTTTCAAAAGTTAAATGCCTCTCTGTTCCCTGCCTAGGAATGTGGAATCCTTTTCAATAAATTCTCACAGTATAAACCATATGAAGTCAACATGAATGGGAAAACCTATGTATAATATAGTTAAAAACACTATTTCTTGATCTAATAGTGTATCACTTAAAATTACCACTATACAATGTATTTTTCTATCTGTTCCAATATTTACAAGTATAGTTAATTCTTAGTGCTTTGCTATTTTTTCCATTCTACCTGACCCATTTTGACTCTGCTTTTCTTATTAGCATTCTGTCTCTAAGCATGGGTAATGGAAATAGAAGATCAGACTGAAGTTATTTAAATGTGTTAGATGTTGTGGTAAATGAAAAGGAAAAGTTTTTGCTAGATAAGATGCGGTTACTGGCTCATTAATTTCAATTATATTGTTACCTGTTAGTGAAAATAATTAAAAGTTTGCTATACATAGGAACTTAAAAAAAAGATATAAAGATTCTTTAGTGAGTAGTTGCTCACAAAGATTACTTTTATGTGTATGCAGAGTTTCTTAAATAATAATATAGTAGTAATAATAATTATTATTTTAAAGTTGTAACCATGACCAACAAAGTTTGTTTCTACTTAAGAGGTTAATTCTTTAAATAGCTAAAATAATATATTTTGAAGTTAGGAACTCATGGCATATGCCATCGTCTCATTAGATATGCAAGCTAATAACCTCATTAAAACTGTAATGTGAAAGAGACTTCTTGTTCCACAAGGTCAAAGGGATACACAGAGTATAAGAAAAGGCAGCTATCATAACTGCTCAAGCTGACACACTATTATTTTTATATGTATGTGCAAAGAAAATACCAGATGAAAGAGACAAATTACTTATGCCCATGCAAGGATGAAAGAAAACAAATGTGTGTTGTATGATCTGGAATCCATAAGATTATAGGTGTGGTGACTCAAACAGCAATAAGCCAAGAGTTACTGGCTGATGACTAATGGGTTTGGAGTTTTTTTCTTTAGAGGAGAACATTTACTGAACATCTACTGCACCAGGCATCATTCTGTAGTAATTTTTCACTTCACAGCTCATTTGCTTCTTCTAATAACTTTGTGGTTACTGACAAGAACATTTGTAAATATCCAATACCAATAGTAGGTATAGTCTATGTGGATCAATGGTTAGGATCTTGATTAAAAAATGGAGTTATAATTCAAATAATGGAGGAAACAAAGAGCAAAAAGTTCTAAGCAGATGATTTTAAGGTATTTTTCTTTCTTTCTTTCTTTCTTTCTTTCTTTCTTTCTTTCTTTCTTTCTTTCTTTCTTTCTTTCTGTTTTTTTTTCGAGACAGGTTTTCTCTGTGTAGTTTTGCACCTTTCCTGGATCTCGCTCTGTAGACTAGGCTGGCCTTGAACTCACAAAGATCCACCTGGCTCTGCCTCCCAAGTGCTGGGATTAAGGCGTGTGCCACTACCGCCCTGCTGGTATTTTTCTTGATACAGTATAGAAAATTGAAAACATGACAGCCAGCAGGAATTCTGCAAAGCTCCAGTGGTGGCCACTGGTTTATCATTGGGGTGATCATTAGCTTCAAGTCTGCAAATTTCCCTGAAACAATGCGTTTTGCAAATATATATTCTTTTTAAAATTTTGATTTCTTTGCATTTTATATATGTGTACTGTGTATGTATCATTTCTGCAGCCCTTCTGATGTCTCACCATCACTGCCTCATCTCAAATTCTTGGTCTGTTTTTCTTATTGTTACACACATGTGCACACACGCATATGAATAACTATGCAAATACAACCTGCTGAGTTAATTTAGTGTTGGTGGTATGTATATGTTTTTAAAATTGACCACTTGGTAATGGATACAGTTAAGGTGCATGCCAATGTGGATGTGGAAAATCTCACAAGGCCCTGAGGAGTCACACTGCTGAGAAGGGGAGAATTAGCCTTTACCAGAAAATATATATTCTCAGAATCTAGGGAAGCTTTGTGTGGTCTTTTTACAACCTATTCACACTCTTTCCTTCCAAATATAGAGAAAATTTTACTTCTCTTAAGGATGCATCCTATTTTGTGACTTATTTCTAATGAATCTAATGAGACAAAATAATTGGGGTCACTTTGAAGATGGGGTCATAAAAGATATTGAGTATTCCTTGATGCTTTCTCGTAGAAATCTTATTTTTGAGAAAACAAGTAGCCTTGTTAAGAAGATGCTTAAACAGCTCTCTGGAGAGACACACATGGTAAGGGATTGAAGTCACATATCAATAGCTAAAGAAAATTCAAGTCCTATAGCCAACAGCCACATGAATGTCATACTGCAAAGAGTTGTCACAGCCTTAGTGCAGTCTTCAGATGACTGTAGACCCTGCCTGGTACCTTGAGAACATTCTCATGGAAGACCAAGTTAAGCTATTTCTAAATTCCTAACCCAAATAAAGTGTGAAATAATAAATGCTTATTGATTTGAGCCACAAGTTTTGATCCTTTGTTATTGAAACATTAATAATTAATATTAATAGAACAGAGATACAATATATGTCAGTATAAATTAATTTATATATTTGGAAAGGAAAATTTGATTGTCCAAGAAAATAGGTGCAGAAATTATGGATACATAGTTTTAAATTGTTGATCAACATACTATGAGGGAAGTAATAATAAGGAGAAAGGGATGTGAGGCAAGGAAGACAAGAGAAATTTAGAGTGGTTACTATTCAACTTGCTTATGGCTTCTCAGTCTGATAAGGCTGACCATTCAATCACACAGGGGAATCTCCAGACAGGCTGAAAGATGGTATGAAATTATTCTTTCTTTTTTTTTCTTTCTTATGTCATTCAAAGAACAAGAAGTTCTATTGGATAATAATTCCTCATATGTTTTAGTAATATATTTATTGTTGCTATTATTTGTTTGTTTGTTGTTTGTTTTACTCTGGAGAGCAAGATAAATGGTAGACCCTTCAGAGGGCCAGTTTTATTGGATTTGGGTTAGTTTCTGCAGTGATACTAGAGATGGAAACTAAGACAAAGCCTACTCTTATCCTCTGGAGAGACTAAGAAAATGAATAGGATTAGAAGATGGGAAGACATGAGTGCAGAAATTTTCTGCTGGAGCTATCCTTTAATTTGCCCAGCAACAAATCATACATTTGGGGCAGCATAATTCTTTGTCAGGGAATCAAAGGAAATCTTTGCAGAGGTGGTACCTTGTTGTAGGAGGGAATCTGAACTTGAGTTTGAATCCTAGTTCTTTTATTTACTATCTATGTGAAGTTGGGCAAGCTGTGACTTTCATGGGCCCCAATTTTCTCATCTTTAAAACACTGAAAATAATAGTACTTAAGCCTAGAATATTTGAGAAATTGAAATGAGTTAATAAATGTGTAATACTGACAACACTGTCCAACACAGTATAAAACAATGTAAAACCTTCAGCTATGCCCGACATTACTGCCTACTAGGACCTTATGCATAAGAAGAATAGACAAAAGCATGAAACAAATCAGGAGCAGATGAAACCCATTTGTAGTGACTAAAAGACGGACTAATAATTTGCATTGAAAGACAAAGTATGTATATAATTTACCTAGCAAATTAAACATTGTATTTGGGAATACAAAAGCTGATAAGTGAGTATGAGAACAAGTGCAATTTATGTGCCTGGCATTGTTTAGGCTCTTCTCCACATGCCATCTAATTTGAATAGACCAGTCAATAGGAGAAGTTGATGCCTTTCTGGTACTAATTTAGGTGGACTTAGAAGAATCCAGTTTAAAACACAAAAGTGAGCCGGGCGGTGGTGGCGCACGCCTTTAATCCCAGCACTCGGGAGGCAGAGGCAGGTGGATCTCTGTGAGTTCAAGGCCAGCTTGGTCTACAGAGCAAGATCCAGGAAAAGGCACAAAGCTACACAGAGAAACCCTGTCTCAAAAAACCAAAAAAAAAAAAAAAAAAAAAAGAGAAAAAAAACGCAAAAGTGAAATAAAACTGAGTAATGACATGAATATGAGTCAGGGTAGATTTATCTGACTGATCTTAAGTTGTATGGCTCTATATTTGAAGGAAGTAGAACAAATGATGGGGAAATAAGGTCAATAAAAATAAAATTCAGTCAATGGGGCAGTGTACATCTGAAAGACTCTGTAGGCCAGAGTCAGGAGTGAAGGAAGAAATCATGTATATCACTTCAATAAATATTTTAAGCTAGTGCTTATTATGCACCAGACATTTTGCTAGATTTAGGCTCTAAAATTTATAAAATAACAAGAATGCAAAAATGTTCTTGGCCACAGAAGCATGAAAATTTCAAAGATCTAATAATAAGATATTGAAGATCAATTTTTAAAAATGGCCATAGTTCAAGTGATGTGTTATATGAGTAAATGTATGTAGAAATACATGGGGAGAATAGGTGATAGGGGTTCATTTTTACCACAAACTATGAGGCTTGCCAATAATCATGGAATAGTCACTTCAAATATTTGATCATAGGCCACACAGTCTCCTATACCTGAGAACATGGAAGCTAATGATGTGAATATAATAATAATATAGTAATGATGTGGTTGTCCAAGATTTCTGCTTGATGCAAGGAAAGAAAACACACAGCACAATGGCTGTACTGAGCTGAGGAGACAGAGGAGAAGCTAAAATTGACTGGAAAGAGTAGTAGGTTGAAGGGAACTATCCCCTTAAAGACATCCAGAAACATGCCCAAGTGTCCCCTTGATCTGTGGCTAACTATGGATCTACATGTACACAGGCTGAAACTCTGAGCATAGAACAACTATGATGGGATAATAATTGAGTATTACCAGAGCTAATGGCACTGGGAGACATCTGATTTTGGTCAAGTCAGGCAGACTTTGTTGAATTCCTGAGGCTTCAATGCAGATTTTTGAAGGTCATTACTTAGTAGAGGGGCCAAAGAAACCCTGGAATGAATGAAGGCTACTCTAGTCCTACTGTAAAGAAGGCTTCAAACATGTAACTAAAGGACCAAGTTGACAGTTTACCCCAAAACTTCTCCAAACAGCATTATAAAGGAGACAGAAATACAACAGCTTAGCATTCATGATATTTCATCATTATCCAATTAGAGGTTTTTGAACAAGGAAGTGGAAAGTGTGGTCAATAATTAGAGCAAAATAATGCAATAAGAAGGTTCAGAAATGACAAGTTATAATTAACAAATAAGGATCTTGAAAATGCTAATCTAAATATGCTAAAAGACAGAAGCCTACACTAGATTCAATGGCATTCCCCTAACGATCTTTCACATGTCATCAGTAACTCAAAGTAGCTGGATAACTGGAGAAGTGAGATCAAACATTTATTTGAGTGAAAAATAACTTTTTTTCCTGAAGTTTTTAAAGTGTGTAGACCTAAGAATCTTCAATTGTTTTCTTTTTAGAGAATGAGTGCATATTGGTAGCAAAAGGTGACAGGGGTGAGAACAAATAGGCAGAATTACGGTCACAGGGAGAAGTGAGGCTCAAACTAGAATAAGTGACTGTGAGTCTCCTTCAGATATACCTAAATGAAGGAACCAGTAGATCTAAGAATCTTAACAGACTCTAGAATGCATAAACACACACACACACACACACACACACACACACACACACACACACTCACACATAGGTAGGGGAGACACTTCCAACACCCCCAACAAGGGTCAGGGAAGATGACCCTCCCCATACACATACACACACATTCAAAGATATGGCATGGTAAAATAGCTAAAAATATACTTAAAAGAATCAAGATTAAAACCACATCATACCTTGGAGAAAAATATGAAAAGTAGCTCCTTATCAGAATCAATACAAGCCACAATTACAGTCAATACTTGTATAGTCACAAAAAAAACTCACTGGGCAGCAGTGGCACACACCTTTAATCCCAACACTTGGGAGGCAGAGCCAGGCAGATCTCTGTGAGTTCGAGGCCAGCCTGGGCTACAGAGCAAGATCCAGGATGGGCACCAAAACTACATGGAGAAACCCTGTCTTGAAAAAAAAAACCAAAAACCCAAACCAAAACAAAACAACCCCCCTCAAAAAAAACCTCCTAAAAGTGTTACTGGGTTGAAAGAGTAATGTATAAAAATATAATGATTCATAACCAAGTATAGTTTGTTTCTGAATTTTTTTTAATGATTGGAAATAAATCAATGAAATATCTATTAGCATACTAAAAATTAACATATTGGTAGTTGAAGAAAATACTATCATAGAATACAATATTTCCTTATGGTTAAAACTCTCAGTAGGCTAGAAATAGAAGGAAATTTCTTCAGTTTGGGAAAGGTATCTATAAAAAAATATTTGAAGTTATCTCCAAAGACTGGAGCAACCTAAAAATAGCACTTGTTGCTCAAAGCAGTATTGTATGAAAGTTTCTATGTCGGATAATATGGCAAGAAAAGAAACAGAGGGAGTTAGATTGGAAAGGAAGAAATAAATGATTTTTGATAGGTTATTTGAATGTGTATACAGAAAAGCAACAGGGATCTACAATTTACAAATATTAAAAACAATGAATAATCTTTTGGTAAGGTTGTAGGGTACATGTTTAAGACACCAAAATCAATTGTGTTTCAATAAATTTGTCATAAAAATGAAAAAAGTAAAAATTTGACTAAAATACTCAGGGTTAATTAGACAAATGTGTACTGATATCTGAATGTCTGTCTTCCTAAATCTGCACAGAAACCTAGTGCAGTGAAAACTTCCTGGAATCTATGAGGGTGACCATAGTGAAGACTCCTAGTAGTGCAGGATACATAATCTGAACTGGTCATTTCTTATAGCCCGGCAAGGCATCCAGTAGTGGGACTGGATTACAACTGGTTGAGTTGTTGTCTGAGGAGGTCCCATGGTTTTTCCTAAACAACTTAGGCTGATTGTAGGATAGAAGGTTGTTTTCTGAAAATGGACAGCACAGCCCCATTGTAGAGGACAACTTCTACTCAGCTCATTGAACATAGGTTGAACTGGTGTGGGCTTGTAGCCTTCACCCCTACATTCTAGTCTCTTTGGCACAAGAAGTTACTCTGCTGGATGTGGAAAATGAAGCTTGGACACCAACCCAGCCACAAAATCTTCCACCTGTTATCTTTCCTGCCTGAAAGATGTTTTTGGGCAATGTTGGCACAGAACCTGTGGAAATGGCCAACCAATGTTTGCTTTAACTTGAGACCCACCCCGCGGGAAGGAGCCTATGCCCTGCACTGCCTGGATATGCAGGAACCAGAGATTGGATAGCCCAGAGACCTGAGGTAGAACAAAAAGCAAATGGTTAAAAAAAAAATCAATGAAATGATTCCTAATGATATTCTGCTAAATTCATAGATTAATGCCTTGTCCAGTCATCATAGAGGCTTCCTCTGGCAGCAGACGTGAGTGGGTACAGAGACCCACAGCCAGACATTATACACAGAAAGAGTCTAAATTGGAGGTCTTCATCGGGTCCCTCCCCTCGGAGATTAAGAAGCCCATGGCGGGGGGGGGGGGAAGACTGTAGGAGTCAGAGGGGATTGAGGATACTAGGAGAATATGGCCCATTGATCAACTAAGCTGGGCTCACATAGGCTCACAGAGACTGAAATGGCAAGCACAGGGCCTGCATGGGTCTGCCTGCACCAAGTCTAGTGCTTGTATGTTATGGCTGCTAGCTTGGTATTCTTGTGAGACTTTTTTTTTTTAATTTATTGATATTTATATTTATATGGCAAGAGATGGGGATGCTTGATGTCTTCCAGTGAGTGGAGCAATCACACACAATACAGAATTGTCTTAACTTTCCATTGGGCTTTTGACCATTCTATTGGGCAATAACATGAGGGAAATGCTGGTTTTCAGATACATGAGTTTTAATATAATTACCTAATGAATGGATACAATGGGTTGAGTATTATTTTACATTTAGTCATCCCTTAATGATGACCAGTGAACCAGTGATCACTTTTTTAGAGAGCCCTCTCACCATCATGGATATTCAAACCTGCAGATACTAGAATCCTTTGCATATAAATGTGTGATATTTGTACATAGCTATACACATATTTTCTCTTGTAGTTTTTGGCTGTTGTTTCTGTTTTTTTATTTTTTTTTATTTTTATTTTGCAATACAATTCAGTTCTACATATCAGCCACAGATTCCCTTGTTCTCCTCCCTCCGGCCCCCCTCATCTTCCCCCCACCCCACCCCCCATTCCCACCTCCTCCAGGGCAAAGCCGCCCCCACGGACTGAGATCAACCTGGGAAACTCAGTCCAGGTAGGTCCAGTCCCCTCCTCCCAGGCCGAGCCAAGCAATCCTGCATAGGCCCCAGGTTTCAAACAGCCAAATCATGCAATGAGCACAGGACCTGGTCCCATGCCTGGATGTCTCCCAAACAGATCAAGCCAATCAACTGTCTCACCCATTCAGAGGGCCTGATCCAGTTGGTGACCCCTCAGCCATTGGTTCATAGTTCATGTGTTTCCATTCATTTGGCTATTTGTCCCTGTGCTTTATCCAACCTTGGTCTCAACAATTCTCGCTCATATAAACCCTCCTCATTCTCGCTAATTGGACTCCCTGAGATCCACCCGGGGCCTAGCCATGGATCTCTGCATCCAGATCCCTCAGTAGTTGGATGAGGTTTCTAGCATGACAATTAGGGTATTTGGCCATCCCATCACCAGAGTAGGTCAGTTCGGACTGTCTCTCGGCCATTGCCAGCATTCTATTGTGGGGGTATCATTGTGGATTTCTGTGGGCCTCTCTAGCACTTTGCTTCTTCTTATTCTCATGTGGTCTTCATTTACCATGGTCTCCTATTCCTTGTTCTCCCTCTCTGTTGTTGATCCAGCTGGTATCTCCCGCTCCAGATCGTATAAATCTTTAGCCTTTTACTTGTGAGACTTCTTAACAGGGGGAGCAAGCATATCTCTGACTCTTTTGCCTGCTCTTGGACTCTTTTCCTCTTACTAGGTTGCCTTGTCCAGCCTTGATATGAAGGTTTTCATATTGTATTTTGTTTTGTCCTGTCTGGCTGTCATCTCTTGAAGACCTGTTCTTTTCTGAAGAGGAAATGGAGGAGGGTGAATCTGGGGGAGAGAAGAGGTGGACGGGAACTAGGTAGAGTGGAGGAAGGGGAAATTGGTTGGGATGTATTTTATGAGAGAAGAATCTATTTTTAAAAAAAGGAAAAAAAAAGAAAAGAAATCCTAACACCTCTAGTGTTAGGCAGTGGGGTTGTTAGGAGATCTGATCTCAAGGGCAGAACATTTATGAATAACAAGACTGATCTTATAGGAGAGACCTAAGCGAACTCTGTCACTTTTCCCACTTGTGAGCACACAACTAGTAGTAACCATCTACAACCCTCATCCTCACAAGACACTGAACCTGCTGGCACCCTGACCTTGGACTGCACAGACTCCCCAACTGAGAAGTACACTCTTTCTGTTTATAAGCCACCTGTTCTAGCATGAGGGATGAGGTGTATACTATCGGAATACAGAAATATTCGAAACATAGGGACAAAACTACAGATCCAGATAACTTGAGCAGTCTAAAACACAGTATGAGATGACAATTATTCCTATAGACCCATAGATTCTATGTAATTCTAACTAAAAATCTCAGAAAGCATTTTTTGTTAGACTACCACAAAGTATCTCAGCTATCTAAATGGTAGCCATGTGAGATTATTTAAGATTACGCTTTAATTAACGTAAATTGAGGAAAATAAAAAATTCAGTTTCACAACTATATTAGCCTTATCCAATGACAAGAAACTATCTCTTTCTCAAAACATCTTAGAAATCACAGTATAGGAAGCCTCTGTGGGTAGCTAGGGATAAAAGATGGGCCAGAGACTGTGAGTCTCTTTATGGACATCTTAGGTAGATTTGAGGTTCCACCTGTGTTTCTATTTTTTCTAACTCTCTCTGTAACTTCCAAGCCTTACAGGAGGGCAAGAGCAGTTTTGTCAGACAGCCAGTTGGAAACAGTAAGAGCATGTGTGTGGGCTGGCCCCTGTGTTCCTTTGGGAAGAGCTGTAGCCCCTGCCATAGGCTACTCAGCTGGAAAAGGCATCATGCAAGTTGCACGCTGCAGGGGGAAATACAGATTGGTTGCTATGGTCCAAAGTGAGGAAGGGAATAGTAATAAAATGTGCCTAGGAGTGTGGCTGTCAGTAGATTTCCCCATTTAAAACCTTCTCCTTTTATGAGATATTCTAAATTGCTTGCTCTGCATTTTATAGGCTGATAAACCTGAAAATTTGACTTCTGCCTACTGTGTGGAAGACTTGGAGATAGCCAAAGACAAGGCTGGCTCACTGTCTTTATCACAGCTATAATTTCTCTCTTAAGAGCTGGTGTTTCGTAAAGAAAAATTTTGCAACCTGTAGTTTACAAAGGGAGAGTTGAGAAGAACTCTGAGTTGAAGCCATACATCACAATGGAAGTATGCTGGTGTGGTTGTGTAACTTACTTATTGGCTTGGCTCTGTCCACTAAGGAAACCCACTGATCCCTACCATGTCTTCATTTAAACATTCAACTAAAGAATGACAACTGAAAGGCATTAAAATAGCACTGGAAGTTACTCACACATCTGGTATATCAGGGTGATTTTCAGAGGTAAAAATTAACTTTAAAGGGTATCATTTTGTGTTTTAATATGCCAACTGCCAGTACTGATTGCATAGTGCCTCCTGATATTCAAATCTTAAGAACAACATTGTGAATGCTAGCTCTCATGAGGAATTCCTTAAGGGGGCCACATGTTAGTCACTCTCCAGCTAGGGAATGGTATAATATGTGCTGATTCCCATTTTACTGCTTTGTGTTTTAAATAAAATACACTCCTACCTGCAGACTGGTACCAATGGAAGTGGCTTCTGCAGGCCAAAGTGTTCTTTTTATTTGGAGTATGGGACAGTCTCTCTGGGTGGAGGTGATCTATACCCCAGGCCACTGAGGGATTTGAGGACGATTCTTTGAATTTTTCTGTTGTGTCACCTGTAAGGTTTCATTGAAGGATTGTGTAAAAATCCTCATTTCAGTAATCTTTGTTCAATCTCATATCTTCCCCATCTTTGGTATGGTTACCTCCATTCTGCCATCTGTCAGAAATGGTAGGTAAGTAGGAAACTATGCAGTTATTTCCTGCTCCTACTTTGTTCACTCCCTTAGGCTAGTTTTGGCAAGTGTGCTGTTGTTTGCTGAGGTAGACAGATGTATCAGTTTCTTCTTGCTTTCACAAGTCACCATAATGTCAGTGGTACCAGATAATAATTAACTCCAGATTCAGGGAGACACTTTCTTAGGATTATTGCCAGATGGATGAGAAGCAGTACAGTAGGGAGAGTGCGATTATGACATCATCAAGGGTTAGAATGTCAAGAGAAAAGGCTTTTCCTCAGTGAGGAAGGGCAAACAAGGCTATATACAAACGCAGAATGTGGGATGTGGATGATGTGGTAGGACTGTCTATCAGATAATTCTTTACCCTTGAGGTTACCTCACTCATAGGGGACAACATTGAGGCAGGGATATATACTGGTTGTGCTCAAGTGTGAGTGGAAGTTCAAGACAGAGAAAAGAGGCTTGACTAAAATTTGGTTAACATGTGTTTTGCTCCAATTGACAGAGTTCAGCTTATCACATATGAGGCACAGAATAGGAATTTGGAAGGCCCGTGCCTGGCTTTTCCCTAGGTAGACCAGGGGGCATCCCTGAATCTTACTTAACAAAGTAAGTAACAAAACTTAACAAACTCTTTGCAGTAAGTCATTTTCCAGAGCACAAATTCTTGGAAGAGTGTCTTAATATTAGCTTATTCCTAGGATCATATGCTTTATGTAAATTTCACATTGACCATGGCTTAAAGAAAAACACATTGCTTATCTTCCAGATCTGTGAGTCAGAAATCCAAATGGGAATTATGTGGATAAGATAAAGTTTATGGAAGGACTCTGCTTTTCTCTATGTTCCAGGGAAAATTTGTTTCTTGAATTTTCTAGTCAGTAGAGGTAGCTGCAACACCGGTCCTATGACACTGGCCTTTGCAGAGCTTGCAGTGGCTGCTTGAGTCTTCTTTATACTGAAATTGGTTTCACGCAGACTTTCTCTTTCATTCTTTTACATCTGAGAACTCTTGTGACTTATTAGGTCCCCCTAGATTGCCAATGTAGCTGATGAGAAAACGTATTGGTAACTGCTAGCCTAAGTTCAGCTGTTGCCCCACAAAGTAGCACATTGGTTCAGAGAATCAGAATTTGGGATGTTATGAAAATACTCTGATTGTTTCACCCAAAGGACATAAACCCTCTCCTGATTAACTGCATTTGCGCAGTAACTCTCAAACTTTACCATCTTTGGTACTTTCTATCTTGTAAATTTTCTTGAAGAACTTCAGAGATTTTATTCTTATGTGTGGTTATAGCTATTGATATTTACTGTACTGGGAACTGAAATTGAGAAAACCTTAAGCATATGTATTGGTTCATTTAGGATATCAACAATAAGACAGGAGGTGGTGGCACAAACCTTTAACCCCAGCACTTGGGAAGCAAAGGCAGGCAGATCTCTGTGAGTTTGAAGAGAGCGTGGTCTACAAAGTGAATTCCCAGACAGCTAGAACTGTCTACACAGAGGAAACCTGTCTCAAAAGAATGGAAAAACAAAAACAAACAAAAAACAATAAATTCATCATATGCTGATATGTTTATTAAAAACTACTATATTTATTAAAACAAAATTTTAGTGAGAAAATAGTATAACTTCATGCTTCTGAAAGCTCTTCTGTGTCTGGTGTGGTGTGAGAGCTGGCTTTCCTTGATTTTGTATTCAATCTGTTATAATATACTGTTTTGTTTGAAGTATTTGAATAATAACCATTTCCACACAGAATTAGTTTCAAAATGGAGTATTTCTTCTTTTCTTTTTCCTCCCTTCCTCCCTTTCTTCCTGCCTCCCTCCCTCCCTCCTTCCCTCCCTTCCTCCCCCTCTCTTTCTTTCTTTCTTTCTTTCTTTCTTTCTTTCTTTCTTTCTTTCTTTCTTTCTCTCTCTCTCTCTCTCTCTCTCTCTCTCTTTCTTTCTTTCTTTCTTTCTTTCTCTCGTTTATTGAAATATTGTTTCTCTGTGTAGCCCTGGCTCTCCAAGAACTCACTCTGTAGACCTGGCTGGCGTCGAACTCACAGAGATCTGTCTGCCTCTGACTTCTGAATGCTGGTATTAAAGGTGTGTGGCATCACAACCTGGTATTAAGGAGTATTTCAGTAGTAATTATAGACTTATTTCTTTGATACTACACCAAAGTTTGACATGTGTGACAAATGGCAGCTTTTAAAAGGTCAGTTGCAGGAGCAATCTGAAAACATTACTGAGCATCTTGTAGTCTATTCCTGCAAAATCCAGTGACCTTGCACTTTAGCAGATTTTTCACTCATGCATGATTTTGCAATATCACTGTGTTAATTTATTAAATATCAGTCTTCATAGTTTTGAAGGTTTCTAATTGTTGTTACATTTTCATACTATAACACAAAAATCACATTTGTTAATATAACCACTAATTTCATCAGAAAAATCTGTAAGAATTGGAGAGCTCCCAAGAGTGAGTTAAGCTTCCTAAATTTCCATTTTTCTCTAGAAAGGTCAAAGTTTATCACTGACAATGAATGCACCCCCCCCCCATGTTGACATTTGCACTGATGTTGCAAAAGCAATGATGGGTAAAACAAGACCAAGGTAGTGACAGCAAGCTGCACTAATTGTTCCCAGGATCTCCACTGCCATACACTCATGATAAACACAGAGAAACAAATACAAACACTTCCACTGAAACAGGTCCACAGTGAAGCAAAAAATGTTAAGCCTTTATTGAGTTTCAGTCCTTTAGTATGTTAAACATATTCTATGTGATCAAATAAGAAGTAGGAATGTTATGAATCTTTGACTTCTCAAAGCACTGGTCTGATGGGAGTCTCTGCAAATGGTACAGCTAGCAAAGTATTGACCCAAAGGAGGTAAGAAGGAAGTCTGGTTCAACACAACTCGGTAGGCAGTGTTGGTTCAAACTTTGAGAGTCTGACACTGGTAGCTTATTTTAGGCATATTTGAGCACAGCACAACTTGGAAAAGGGTTTTTTTTTGGTGATTTTTAACTCAATTCCATTCGCATAACAAAACTTAAGACCCGATTATATCAAAACTCTTGTAAAGTACAAGTGTCATTTTCCATAAAGATAGGTTCTATAGATTAACTGAGAAAGCAAGCTCAAGGTAAACAAAGTACATGATAAGGGAGGCTAGTGCTATAGATTGAGATAAACAAGCTCAAGATAAGGGTCTATTAATCACATCTATTCCCAGCTTTCTGGGCAGAAGACATGTTATACATCTATTTATTTGAAGAGACAATGTGTATTTAACATTCATGGTGTTCCTAGTGCTTGTGTATGAGCACAGAAACCTACATGCCTCCTACACTTGTCTTCTCCAAGAAAGGAAAAAGTATCCCCTGAGTTGTGAGTGGAACTGCCATGTTTTCATGGAATCAATGGCAGAGAGACATATTAAGATTTTCACATTTGAATATTTCTAATAACTTTTATGTAAAATTAAGCAAATGAGCTTGCCATTCAAGGCAAGCAATCATTAAACAAGAAAACAATTTTAGGAAAATAGCTTTGGTTTTATGGACCATTGAGTGTTTGTAGGACTTTCAGGGCTGCCACAGTCCTCTGAAGAAGGATATCTACAATATCATTTGTAGAACACTTAGCATTGTATAGCAGTGTTGAGAAGACTGTTATCATCAGAGAATCTTTGTCATAAAAGAGCAAAGGACTCATGTGGGTTGTATTTGGGGATCTGAAATCATAAGTTCCTTAAGAACAAGAGTAGTACAAAGGACCAAAATTAAACTCATGTTGTCTGCAACAATACAGCTCCTCTAAGAACCTGGGACCAGCCTGAAGCTGTCAGATTCCCTGTGACTTTGAAGGAAACTGAAAACTGAAACTGACAAGATCTTATCATCCTTGATCAGAGACCTTTGCATGATTCAAGTGGCTAAATTATTCTGAACATCTGATTGCTTATAAAAATGAGGACAACCAGTTTCACCTTATAATTAACTGTGTTGTGTCACTGAGAGAATAAACCACACTTGACAGGCACAGGATGGGTTCAGCAAAACAAGCTGTTGTCAGTGTGATTCTTGGAGCTGGAAAACTTTGTTCAGCCTATACTGACTGCTGTAATGAGGCTGTCACATTGGAACCCAGATATGATAGTCATGGGATTCCTTTTCTTCTTCTTCTTCTTCTTCTTCTTCTTCTTCTTCTTCTTCTTCTTCTTCTTCTTCTTCTTCTTCTTCTTCTTCTTCTTCTCCTCTTCTTCTCCTCCTCCTCCTCCTCCTCTTCTTCTTCTTCTTCTTTCTTCTCCTTCTCCTCCTCCTCCTCCTCCTCCTCCTCCTTCCTCCCCCTCTCTTATATAGGGTTTTACATATTCCAGAGTAGATTGATTCTACCTCATGATGCAGGTGAAGATGACTTTGAATTTATGACTCTGCCTCTGCCTTCATCTTCTGAGTACTGGAATTACAGGTGTAAACCTACAAATCCAGTTTATGAGGATGTAAGGCATTAAACTAAAGGCTTAGTAGTAGTTGTATGGGTATCATTAGCAATCTTTAAAACATGGCTCATCAATCTTTGAGCAAAAGATAGATTCAAGACTGAATTGTCATAATGACAATTTAGGTCAATTGTTGGAGATTTCTGACCCAACTAAAGGCTTCATGGACACTAGATAGGTAATCCACTGATTGAGTTATATTCCTAGACCCCTAAACCACACTTTTTTTTTTTAGAAGTTTTTTGCTCCTTGGGACTAGGAGCCAGGCAGGCTCTTTTTTAGCAACCTTTTTTTTTGTTTTTTTGTTTTTGTTTTTTTTTTGTTTTTTTTTTTTTTTTTGTTTAGAGCAAGCCAATATCTTCCTACCTTGTTGTGCTTTGTAATTCTCAGGTCAATCATCAGAAATCCCCAACAATTGACCTAAATTGCCATTATGACAATTCAGTCTTGAATCTATCTTTTGCTCAAAGATTGATGAGCCATGTTTTAAAGATTGCTAACGATACCCATACAACTACTACTAATTTAAGTACCTAGCTTCCATGCAGCTTGCAGATAGCATCTAATTAATCCTCTTTAACTCATCCCCTGTCAGCTACAGGATGTCCATGCATGTAAAATCTACAGTTCAGCAATTATATTGAGTGCAGTCGATAAATACAGTTTTGTGAAGAGTTGGGGTTCTAAAATCTGTCCTGTCTTTTTTTCTCAAAGTAGCATGTTCCTAGAAGTTTCTTTATCTATTCAATATAGCCACAGATAAAGATTCTTTCCACTAAAATGATGTCTATTCTTTTCTAAGACTGGGGTGTCTCACAGTATTTCTGGCTGGAGATGCTAAGCATGTTCTAGGTAATTTTTATAAAATATTGTTTTGCTCTCAGTATCATCATGTCTCATATGTAGCTGAAATTTTCTCCAGTCCTGCACAGCCCCACGAACCCCACAACTGCTTATAAAATAATCACTCAGAAGCTCATATTAATTAAACTACTCGGCCATTAGCTTAGGCCTACCACTGACTAGCTGTTACACTTAAACTCAGCTCATTTTTGTTAACCCATATTTTGCCATGTGTTCCATGGCTTTACCTGTTGCCTTTACATGTTGCTCCCTGGGCGGCAGGTTGGTGTCTCCAATCAGCCTTCCTGTTCCCACAATTCTCTTCTCTGCTTGCCCCGCCTATACTTCCTACCTGGCTACTGGCCAATCAGCATTTTATTTATACAGAGTGATATCTACAGCACTCATATATCTGGGTTTTGGTTTCATTTGTCCATATGGTGCAGCTGAGGTCGACCATATCTTAAAGTATTACAGTAGCTGCTTACCATTTGAATATGGACTAAGATGACATGTCCATTCTTCTGTTTGTTATCAGTCAGCAATGATGAAGCAGTAATCAGCTCTGGGATCAGACTTAACATTCACAGCATCATGAGCCTGTGAATGGAGAATGCCTATCTTAGCTAGAAAGGGTGAGGGTTGCTCAGCATAACCCTGGGTGTTTCTAGACTTAGCTATGTCCTAGACTAGGCCAGTCCATGCTATAATCAAAGGCTACTTACTTCATGTAATAAATGCAAAGATGTATGTTCATGCCTGTTACCACATGATTTAGGAGGCTGAAGGCAGAGGATCTTGAGTTCAAGACTGTCCCCAAGGAATATTATTTTAGGAGCCAGGTATTTGAGCTTTTCTATACCACTCCATGAGCTAGAAAAATAATATTTTCTTTTTTAAATTTGACTTATGTGAAATCCTTCAGGCATTGTTTGCATCTTCTTTTTTTCAGAATTCTTTTTGTCTTTTTTAAAACTTTTCTCTCATATATTATATCCCAACTGCAGTTTCCCCTCCTTCCCCTCTCCTGAGGCTCTATCTCCCACCTCCCCTCTCTCCCAGATCCACCCCCTCTGTCTTCCCTGAGGAAAGAGAAGGCCTCCCAGGAACATCAACCAAACGTGGCACAATATGGTACAATAATACCAGGCATATATCATAATATCAAGGTTGGACAAGGTGATCCAGTAGGAGGCAAAGGGTCCCACAAGCAGGCAAAAGAGTCAGAGATAGCCCTATTCCCATGGTTAGGAGTCCAACAAGAACACCAAGCTACTTAGCCATGTTGTATATATAGAGGATCTAGGTCAGATACCTACAGGCTCCCTGATCTGTGTAAGGCTCCATGAGTCCTGGTCAGTTGATTATGTGGGCCAAGTTCTCAAGGTGTCCTTGTCCCCTCTGGTTACTTTTGTTCTCCCTCCTCATCCTCCATAGGACTCCCCAAGCTCAGCCTGTTTGGCTGTGGGACTCTGAATCTGCTTCCATGAGTTTCTGGATGAAGTCTCTCTGGTATCTTTGATGTTGACTGTGCTAGGCTTCAGTACTAGAACACTTTGCAGGCAGGACAAACTGTAGGTCAAAGGTTTTGGGGCTTGGTTAGTGTCCCAGTCCCTCCACTTGAGGCATTGCCTGGTTACAGAAGATGGCCAGTTCAGGCTCCGTGGGATCTTCTGACTCTTAACTTTACATTTCAAACTTTAATCAGCAGATGTGTTTGTCTCTTGTGTGTTTCTCATCATTTGTAAGTGCCAATTTGTGGTTTTAATATCATCTGAAATGTCAGAGCTCCAGTGCAGCTCTAATTTTAGTTTTTCTGTCTTTGTTGCATTGTTTACAACAAGGCACAAACATCTGCTGCTCAGGTAAGGCTGGGTGAAGCACTTTCCAAATTTACCTTCCACATCCATCAGGCTCCTATAAGGAAGCTTGAATTATTCATGTGTTCAGTTATTTATTTGTTTACTTATTATTATTTATATTGTTTTCATCTTTGGAGAAGTTTCTAGGATTCATTAAGCTAAACAAATAGGGAAACTAGAGAAACCACAATAGATACTAGAGTTTGTGAAAATGTGTCAAAAGGAATAGAGTACCAGGGTAAAAAGAGAACCCAAATATACATAAATACTTACAATTACATGAAAATTTAGTTTTTAAATTTCAATGGAGATTATGTTGTCCCTGTGAGGTATATGATTGGTGCTATGAGCAGACACTGGGTACTGAAAATAGCCTGCTTACAAGATTTCCAGGTTTACAGATTCCGCAGGTTTCATGAATCATGGAGGCATTGGACTGCCATTACTGTGTTCCTGTTCTATTGAAGGCTGTAATCTGCATTCAAAATGGTTCACTTAAATGTTGGCTTAGTTTTTCTTTATAGGGTGATCCAGTCAGTGTCTTATGATATCCCCATATCCTAGGCCCCTGTCGTCCCCTCACTCATCTTTGTCTTCTAGCTTTAGTCTCCTGTTGAAAACCTCATAGCTATTAGAGTGTGGCTTCAGCTCTCACTTCCTAGCTGTCCTTCAGACTAGAGAACTGGAAAGGACCAGGAGACTGCTTTCCTCAGAGTTGTTTTGTTTTCTATTATTTGAGATAGGGTAAGAAATTCATGGTGTTCCATCTACCTCCAACAGGCCACAATCATTTCCTGATGCTGCTGACCCCTCTGCTCTGTCCTAAAAAAGGGAGGAGAGTGAAACTATTCTTATGAACACATGAGAACTTTCAGTGAATAATAATGGGAATGCTGGGTGGGCAGCTAGCCTAAGAATATTCAGAGCAGTAAAGTGTGGTGGTATTTTACTTGTACTAAAATATGATTTTAATTGTATGTTAATAAATAAATTTGCCTGGGGGTCAGAGCTATTAGAGCCATAGCAAGTGCATGGCGGTGGTGGCGCACGCGTTTAATCTCAATACCATAGAGGACCTGGAGGGCTGTACATACAGGCAGTGACGAGGCAGTCACGTGTTTGGGTTTACAACCAATGAGAAGGCAGAACAGCTAGACTATATAAAGACATACACACAGGAAGTAGGCTCCCTTTTCAGAGAGCTCTCTTGGCTGAAGAGGAAAGGAAAGGCTCTTAGCTCTGACCTCTTGGCTTTCTTCTCTGAATCAGCTCTGTGTTTCTTATTTAATAAGATGGTTGGTTACATCTACAGTAAAGGGAATGTTTGGAGAATGGCTAGCCTAAGTTATTGTCTTAATTCTCTTGAATGTGACTGTCAGTCATTCTTTTATCTGCCTCTGTCTCTGTGTAGCTGAAGTGTTAGAGCTTTTTTTTTTATGAGATCCCCTAATACCTTTCTAGTCAACCTCAGGGCATTTATCAGAGTCCCTAGCATGTTGGTGCTAGATTTTAAATAAAACACCCAATCTCTTTAATTCTACTTCCAAAGCTATGGGTCAGAGCCTCCTCATTTTATCTGCTGTGCCTCGTTATAACAATATTGGCCTGCCTCATATACACAAGTACCCTAGAATACCAACATAGTTTTCACTATTAATTCTTAGTATTTTCAGTTTTAGGGAATTTTATCCCATGGATCCTCAACACCTGTACCAACAACTTTGAAGTCAGTTTGTTCTTTGGACTTTTGGAAAGCTCTATACTTTGGAAGTCTCAAATGCTTTCAGCAGTGGTCTTCACTGGAGGTCACTGAGGGAGGCCTTTATGTCAGGTGCTTTCTAGGTTAAGTGCATAGCTGTGGATGTACTTTAATCATGTTCCCTTAGCCGGATGTTTTTGAATCATCAGGGGACCCATGCAAGGTTCAAATGGAGGATTTTCCCTCTGGTCATTGCTGCTATTCTAGGATGGTTGATGGTCAAGGAGGACTGATGTGATGCTTTGGACAAGAGCTCTGAATTAGTAATTATCTTTATAAGTAGGGCAACTATTGGGTGGAAAGTCAGGATTCTGGAGAGGGATGGGGACCTGGGCAGCACTTGTCAAATGCGGACACTCCAGATGATATATTGCTTCAGAGTCTCAGAGTCTGAAGTCATGTCATGCCAACGGGGCATTTCTAGACTCAGATGTCCAGTTCTTGTGTGCCATGTCACAGGACATTACCCCTATTAATTTTTTTAGAGGAGAAGCTTCTTCATTCTTCACCTGTCTCCTTTACTTGGCAAAACTGAATTACCAAGAAACTTCATTGTCAGAAACAATGGCTGGTAGCTTTGTAATATGTAGCCATCTGTACAAACAGAGAGTACTAAATAGATTTTTGAAGCCACTGATGAGTCTTTATGATTATTTATTTTTGTTTTAGATATTCCATTTTAATTTTGGGGTGGTGCTAAAGATGCAGGGTCTTATACATGGCAGACAAATCTATTACTGAGTTACACCCCTAGCTCTGCATTAAATCATTGTATATTTTCTAAAACATTAAATGCTTTGGCCTTTTCTTCTTCTGAACTTAAAGTGTGTTTTGTTGTACACATTATATCATTGTAATTGCTTTATATAATTATCCTGAAAGAAAAAGAGGGTGAGTAATTTCAGAGCCATCAGGAAATGTATTTAATCCACCTTAGTGACTTTATTTAGTAAAAAAATCTTCCACATACAGAGAGACAAATCACTTCACAGGTTTTCTTAATTGCATTTTACTCTTGAGTGCAGTTAAAAGCAACAGAATCAAACTGTTCAGTGCTTAAGTTCTCAAACTTCTGTGGCAGGAACTGGGTGAAATCCTGTGCTTTGGAAGGAGCTTTTAAGAGTTATACTTTCCTTTCCTATACCCTCCAAATTCCAGTTTGAGATACATTTGAGACATTGAAATCTTTAAAAGATAGAGAAGAAATAACAGCAACAAACTTAACTCCCCAGGCAATGTTAGAATGTAGTCAGAACAGAACTGAATATTTTTATGTATTTATGAAACATTATTTAAATTTAAGCAATCAGTTTTCATGAATTTTAACACTGTTCAATGTGGAATGTAGTACATAGGACTTTTAGTAGGGGGTTATATTATATTTATGATATCCATGATAAATGTTGATAGTGTACTTAATGTTGTCTTTTCCACAATCATGTTTTTTTAGAACAAAAATAGTCAGATCCCAGAGGTAAAGCTGGAAGAGGAGGCAGTCAGATTTAATGTGTTATTAAATTATTCTGATCATTATTTAATAATTGGTTCTCTAGATGACAATGATAGCTTTCCCTCAACACCCATTTCCCTTCCTTTTAATAATAAAACTTTCAAACGCTAGCTAGGAACATAAGTTCCTAGGGGAAAAACACAAAATTCCAAAGCCTCATTCACAGTTGGCATGGCCATATAACTAAATTCTAGACAGTGTTATAAGATCAGAAGTGGAGTAGGTTCTTTTTCAGAAAGGACTCTTAAAGGGAAGGTATCTTCACTTTTGTCCTTTCCTTTTCTCTTTGCCTCCATCAAGAAAATTTGAAGAAAGAAAAGCAGCCATCTCCATTCCCAAGGTCATTGCCAGTAGTTGAGATGGACTGGTTTCTTCAGAATTGTAGAATCATCATATTAATTTAGTTCCATGAGAGAAAAAACAGTTCTTTCTTCCTTCAGCCACACTCTGTGCTTTCTGTCTGAAAGTGGAACTGACCTCATTACTACTTCTATTGTAGTTAGAACAGTCTCCCTGAGTATATAAATGTGTCAGGAAAAAATTATTCACCCTAAGAAAGCCTATACTATGTCGCTGATAGTCTCTTGTATGTATCCTTTACCAATAATCTTGTCTCTTTTGATATATTTTGGTTTTTCTGGTTGTCTTGAGATGTCCTCTGTGCTGTCTTGAAGGGTTGACAAAACCAAGAGACAGAATATCTGATAAAATCTGCTGCCCCAAGCTTTAAAAATTCTGTAAGACTCTCAGATGTTACATCCTCAAGGTCCATGATGTCATATGGATTGTGAACACTATCATGAAGACTAAGTTTATTAATGGACTGGATTAGGCTTGCATACTAATTCAAATGATTTTAACAACAAAGCTTATTTGGAGTTGTTACATTGGACCTTGTATTCAGTGATTATACAGGGGCTTTGAGGAATAAGGGAAAGCAAAATTTGGGACCCATACTGATTAAGTTAAAAAGAGTGAAATTATCCAAAGGTCTTTAACAGGAAAAAATTAACTCTCAGGGTATCCTTAGGTCAAACACAGCTATTCACAGTAGCAGGAATCTTAAAAGTTCTTATTAATAAAAACAAACCTGGAGCCAGGAATTGGGGTGAATGCTAGAAGATCAGAGAAGCAGAACAAACCACAGCTTCCTCACCTCACCAATTCCTCAGTTGATCTTGTTTCCTCAAACTGGAAGCCTCTGTGTCCTCATCTGAATAGATCTCAGCTGAACTGTGCTGCTCAAAAGTCTAAAAGCTTAACTAGGCTATAGTTCCTCGTCCTCACGCTTTAAATACCTTTCTGCCTCCTGTCATTACTTCCTGGGATTAAAGGCCTGAGTCACCATGCCTGGCTGTTTCCAGTGTGGCCTTGAACTCACAGAGATCCAGATGGATCTCTGCCTCTGGAATGCTAGGATTAAAGGTGTGTGTGCCACCATTTTCTGGCCTCTATATCTAATGGCTGTTCTGTTCTCTGACCCCTAGATAAGTTTATTAGGGTGCACAACATTTTGGGGAACACAATACCACCACATTTCCCCCTTTTTTTGTCTAAAATTTAAAAAAGCTTATAACTAATACAAGAAAAACTATATCCAATAAGTATATACAATATATATAGTCAAGTATTACATTAACAATGTCCAGTCCATTAGCATTTGACAAATTCAGACAAAAATTCCAATATATATATATAGGAATATATATAGTCCAGTAACATTTGATAAACTCAGACAAAAAATTTCATTACTTATCCTATTTAAAACAAGTAGTTCATTTTTAAAAGTAAATTCAATAATCTCACTTTTTTATCTGATTATATCCATATTCTCTCTTTTTTCTTTTCATAATAGATTTAATAATCTACCTTTTATCATTTTTATATCTTCCCCTTTTTCTTTTTAGAGTAGATTCAACGATCTACCCATTTATCCTATTTTTTTTAATATTTTTTCTCAGAGTAAATTCAATGATCTACCTCATATCTATATTCTCTTTTTTCTTTTTCCTTTTTTTCAAACAAAAATTCTGAATCTAATCTCCTTGTTCCGCTTTCTTCCTTACCATTAACAATTAACAACTTGTAACCAACCATCATAAACAATGACAATATCTACAACTTATTAAACAACAAAAACCTCCCACCCCACATCTTGGGAATGTGAGTGTCGTTTTCTTAAAATTACTTCCCGCTTTCTGGGGGTGAAGGCATCTTTAGGGGATCCTGAAAAGAAAATTTTGGGTTAATTGTCAAGTCCTGTATCATTTGTCTAGTCGCTGCATAATGAGAAAGAGCAGGGCTTGTTTCAAGTCCTTGTTCAAGTAGTCTGTCAGGCTGGATCATTTCAGCTAGCCATCTCAAAATTGTCCTGAGTAGTTTGTAGTCCAAATTCGATCTTTTGGTGGTATTAATCAGCTTAATGGCTTTATCATAGTCCATGTGGAATCATCATTGTGGGCTCCTGTCATTTTTTTGAAGATTTCAAAGTCGCTGTTAGGCATGGTCATAGTTCATTGTAGACTTTTTTTTTTCTTTTTCTTATGCCTCCTCTGTGGTTTGGAGCAATCACAGTCTGATAAATGTCTGTCTCTTGGAATCCTAGAAGAGAATATCTTCACAGCAATTTCTCCCCACCATTTGTCTTGCCAAACTTTTCCAAACTGACATTTGCACATGCTTTTTTGTAACACGATGATCCTGGCAATTCTCTGAACAAACAGCAGTAAACCCTTTGCCCCAGGTAGCAGCATCATTGCAGTCACCAACATGATGAGAAGTAGCCAGCAACATGGAGCAGCAGCTGCTGCCTTCATGGTTCCACCGCCACTGTTTGTGGCCAGGTCCCAGGCCGAAACTTCTCCTTAGCAAGCCTCCTAGGTTGGCCTCAAACTTGGGATCCTCCTGCCTCTGCCTCCTTCAGTAAATCCTACCAGTGTGCTCCATCCACCACAACCGGCTGTGGGTAGCTCAAGTCTGAGCTGGGGCCTGCAAGGCCAGAGACAAGCGGCTTTTTCGTGAATTTGTACCCAACAAGTTGGGTGCCAGATGTAGCAGGAATCTTAAAAGTTCTTATTAATAAAAACAAACCTAGAGCCAGGTATTGGGGTGGATACTACTGCTGCATAAAAATCCAGAGGCTGAGGCATGGAATGGGTGCACTAGCAGAGAGAGAGGAACAAGGATACCTCTTTACTACCATTCAAAGTTTTTATTTTGTGAGTGTATAGGCTCCTTTACACAGGCCACTGTGGAATTTGGTGTGGTGATATATTGTGTCCCCCAATATATTGTGCACCCTAATAAACTTATCTGGGGTCAGAGAACAGAACAGCCACTAGACAGACATAGAGGCCAGAAAATGGTGGCACACACACCTTTAATCCTAGCATTCCGAAGGCAGGGATCCATCCAGATCTCTGTGAGTTCAAAGCCACATGGAAATAGCCAGGCATGGTGCCACACGCCTTTAATTCCAGGAAGTGATAGAAGGAAGCAGAAAGGTATATAAGGCATGAAAACCAAGAACTAGAGCCTGATTAAGCTTTTAGGCTTCTGAGCAGCAGTTCAGCTGAGATCCATTCAGATGAGGACACAGAGGCTTCCAGTCTGAGGAAACAGGATTGACTGAGAAGTTGCCGAGGTGAGGTTAGTTGTGGCCTTGTTCTATCTCTCTGATCTTTCAGCATTCACCCCAATACCTGGCTCTAGGTTTGTTTTTATTAGTAAGACCTTCTAACATTTCATGCTACACACTATGGCCTCAATTCCTATACAAACACCAGAAGAACTCATGTACAATAGAAAACGTGATCTCTGATTCTATAAAAATATTGGCAATGGGAAGTGTTCATGAAGAAAGAATGTTTAAAAAAAAACCCAGCTAGTATAAGGAATTGTAAAGATTTAGCACTCAGCTCATAGAAAGGAAGTGTTAGATATAGTAATTCAAAGCATCTGTGGGCCTGAATCCCACCCTCAGAAGGCCTGAACACAGTAATATGAAGGAAGATGTACTGTGGTCTTTGTTTAGGTGGAATAAGGCCATGGGCAGACTTTGCATGAAGGAAGATAATAAAAATTATAAATGGCTTTACTGTTGGTTGAATTTCTAAGTGACTAATAAAAAAATTACTTTGATGATTAAGTATTCACAGTTTTGACTAATTTAAGCCCTTGAGCAATGCAAACACAGTTTATTAGAGAGAATAGTTAGAAGAGAGAAGATGTTTCATCAATTTGACTAGACAACTAATGCTTTATAAATATGTAGTAAATTGTATTGTTCTTCCAAGTTTTAGATCCTAAAAGTGAAGACAGTGATTAATTTGATTGGGAATTTTGCCTCTGATGTAAAAAAAATTATCTTGAAAATAGATGGAAATAATGAAATTTCTATTCTAAGAAATAATCTCCCCAAAGTAATCTTACAATTGTGGGGACTAGGGAAGCAAAATTTTGATGATATTCCCCTAAGACTCCCCAAAATGAAAATGCCTATGAAAATGATGAAATTTCAGTTTAAAATTATCAAATCAAAAAGATATGGGGCCAATGGACTGGAGGAGAAGTCAGGACTTGTCAACTGAATTTTATACTTTATTTTATTGAAGTGATCAGAAAGATTTGTTGCCCATATTTTAATAAGAGAATAAAGCAATTATATCAATTCTTTAAGTCCTGTATGCTGAAAGCCTGATTTTAGACGATAATTTAGCTCAAATGCCTTTTACTATAGCCTCTATTATTTTTCTTCCTTTTTATTTATATGCAGTCAAAGATTATAATGACAACCATTTTATTTTTCAAAAGAGACAAAATCAATGATCACATTAGCAATAATAAATATAAAATTGATATACAACTGATTTTATTTGCTTTCTTTGAACAAATGAATAGGAAAATCTTAACACCATTTAACCCTTTAAAATCCACTTGTTTTTTTCAAGTCCAAATAAAATTAAAAATGCACTGTGTGTGTGTGTGTGTGTGTGTGTGTGTGTGTGTGTGTGTGTATGCTCTATATGTATATGTTGTTATATATATGTGCACATGCCTGTGGGGGCCAGGCATTAATGTTATATGTCTTCACCAATCATTCTCCATCTTATTTTTTCAAAGTCTTTTACTAAGCCAGAAATCAGTGATTTAGTTTTATTGGTTGGCCAGAAATCCTCAGAAATTCTATTGTCTCTGCCTCCCCGGCACTAGGAGTGCAAGTGGGGTGGCTGTGCTAGGTAGGTATAAGGTATTTGAACTCAGGTCCTCATGGCTGTTGCAAACATTTTACTGACTAGTTCTTCATATTATGTTTTCAAAACTTAGATGTTGAATATTTGTCAACTTGTCATTATACCTTGCCCATAGGGTAAAGCAATATACAAGAGTGTCCCTTCAGGGATATTTCAAATTGATTAAATAAAACTTGCAAGACTAACTTTTATAATTGACGAGTTTAAATAATTTGTGGAAACATTGAAATATGTTCAGAGAATTGTTTGCATTGTTTACCTTTCATTAAAATGCAGAATATGCAGGGGGAATTTTCTTTGTAATTTGCTTTCTTCAAACAAGAAAAATAATGCTACACTTCCAATATTTACTTGAGGAGGCAGAGATTTAAAGCACATGGAAGGGCATATTCACTCTTAAGAATGATTGCAGGTACATGGTTTCTGTGTCCTTGTCCAACAGTTGTTGGAAGCTGGGCATAGAGCATGCATCTCTAATCTCAACACATTGGAGGCTGATGCTGGAGCATCTAGAAATGAGTCTACTTGAGAAATTAAATAAACCTAAAGAGCAAATGTAATAAATGAGGGAAACTGAGTCCTGATTCAAGAGCAAAATAGCTGTTTATAAGTAGGAGTCACTCTTACAGCATTGTAGCTCATTTAAAATGAATATTTATACCTGTTTTCTCTTTTTGTTTCTTCAATTGTAAATTCCACAGATCAAGGTTAGCATTGTATAATCTAATATGCATTTATTTAATTTTTACTCATGATTCTTCCCCTGGTTCCCAACAGTTAGCCATTTGTATTTTTCCTCTCACCCATTTCCCATGTTTATTTTCAGTTGTCCACTGGGATCTTAGTTTGTTTCTAATTAAATTTTTAATTACTCAGCTGACCTTTTTCTCAGAGTGGAAAAGATGTGAAAATGGCCAGAGTGCTCCAACATGCTGCAGTCTGAAGGAATTTATCTCTTCAGGCAGACACAGTTATGCAAGTGTTCTTTGCCCCAAGTTTTCCATGGTTTTAGACATGTTAATATTTTCTAGTTCTTTTAACTCTGGGTTAGTTATTTAAAGATGTTCCATAATAACTGCCCAGTATTTGAAGCATGGAAAATTCTTACTGTATAAATAAAAAAAATCGAGATTTGTGATTTTCTTTCTAATTCTTATTTTTTTGTTATTTGTTATTTAATTTGTTCCCTCAGAATACTGTCATAGTATATATTAACTTCAGTTTCTTCCTGTATTAACATTTTGTTTTGTTACTTTTTATTTATGTATCACCGATTCTGTGGTTAAATTATTATTGGTATTAAAACTTCTTCATTAGGGTTAGTATTCTACTGATTTTTTCCTATCATTTCAAAAAATGTCAGTATGGTTAGGTTGTGACTATTTTTTTGGTAGCCTAGCTTTATTTGGCAGTATGTACCCTCTCTGTTTTGTCTTTGAACATAAAAAAAAAAAAACAACAGGAGAGCCAAAACAATCCTGAATAATCAAAGAACTGGTGGAAGTGTCATTATCTGGTAATGGGATCCAGAAAGCCAGCTCATGCACCAGGGATAGATCCAGATCCCGTTGCCAGGGGCCTCCCAAACAGACCCAGCTACACAACTGTTTCCTGTATGCAGAGGGTCTGTCTAGTCTGGTCCCATGCAGGTTCTACAGCTGTTGGTCTAAAGTTCGTGAGTTCCTTTGAGCTTGGTTCAGTTGTCTCTGCAGATTTCCCCACCATGATTCTGACACCCTCCCCAACCTGCTCATACAATCCCACTTTCCTCTCTTTGACTAGACTCCTAGAGCTTGACCTGGAGCTTGGTTGTGGATTTCTGCATCTGCCTTCATCAGTTACTGGATGAAGGCTCTATGATGACAGTTAGGGTATTCACCAATCTGATTACCAAGGTAGGCCAGTTCAGGCACCCTCACCACTATTGTTAGTAGTCTAACCTGGGGTCATCCTTGTGGATTCCTAGGAACCTCCTGAGTACCTGGTTTCTCCCTTACCCCATAATGTCTCCCTCTATCAAGATATTTATTTCATTTTCTACCACTCTGTCCCTCCCCCAGCTCAACCATTCCATTCCCTCATGTTCTCATACCCCATCCTCTCTCCTCTATTGCCTTCCTTTTCCTAAGTTTATTCATGGGATCTCCTCTGTTTCCCCTTCCCGAGGTGATCTGTATGTCCCTCTTAGGGTCTTCCATGTTTCCTAGCTTCTCTTGAGTTGTGGATTGTAGTCTGATTATCCATTGCTTTACCTCTAGTATCCACTTACAAGTGAGTACATACCATGTTTGTCTTTCTGAGTCTGGATTACCTCACTCAGGATGATATTTTCTAGTTCTATCCATTTGCCTGCAAATTTCATGATGTCATTTATTTTTATAGCCGAGTAATATTCCATTATGTAAATGTACCACATTTTCTTTATCCATTCTTCAGTTAAGGGGCATCTAGATTGTTTCCAGGTTCTGGCTATTACGAATAATGCTGCCATGAACATAGTTGAACAAGTGTCCTTGTGGTATGATTGAGCATCTGTTGTGGATATCGCTCTGTATAAATAAAATGCTGATTGGCCAGTAGCCAGGCAGGAAGTATAGGCAGACAAGCAGAGAGGAAAATGCTGGGATGTGGAAGGCTGAGCCAGAGAGATGCTGCCAGCCACCACCATGAGAAGATGTTAAGATACCAGTAAGCCACGAGCCACATGGCAACTTATTGATTAATAGAAATGGGTTAATTTAAGATATAAGAACTAGATAACAAGGAGCCTGTTGCGGCCATACAGTTTGTAAGCAATATAAGTCTCTGTGTGTTTACTTGGTTGGGTCTGAGGGACTGTGGGACTGGCAGGTGAGAGAGATTTGTCCTGACTGTGGGCCAGGCAACCAGGAAAACTCTAGCTACAATCATCCCTTGGGTATATGCCTAAGAGTGGTATCATTGGGTATTGAGGTAGATTGATTCCCAGTTTTCTGAGAAACCGCCATACTGATTTCCAAAGCAGCTGTACAAGTTTGCACTCCCACCAACAGTGGAGGAGTGTTCCCCTTGTTCCACATCTTCTCCAACATAAGCTGTCATCAATGTTTTTGATCTTAGCCATTCTGACAGGTGTTGGATGGTATCTCAGAGTCATTTTGATTTGCATTTCCCTGATGACTAAATATGTTGAGCAATTCCTTAAATGTCTTTCAGCCATTTGAGAATTCTGTTTATATCTATAGCCCATTTTTTAATTGAATTGTTGGGTATTTTTCTGTCTAGTTTCTTGAGTTCTTTATATATTTTGGGGGTTAGCTTTCTGTCAGATGTGGGTTTGGTGAAGATCTTTTCCCATTCTGTAGGCTGTCATTTTTGTTCTATTTACTGTGTCCTTTGCCTTACAGAAGCTTCTTATTTTCAGGAGGTCCCATTTATTAATTGTTGTTCTCAGTGTCTGTGCTACTGGTGTTATATTTAGGAAGTGGTCTCCTGTGCCAAGGGCATCTTTCTCTTACTCTCACCACTGGTACCAGGGCTGAGGGAGGTGGTACCAGCTACGCCCCTCTCATGTCCTCAGGGTTGCCTCACCCATGCCCCTGTATACAGGGCCATCTCTATTGTGGTGCTCAGGTGAGGTAGAGGGTCATTTTCCCTAGTGCTGCAGCTGGTGAGGGGTTGGGTCAGGTCTCCCACCTGCTATGGGTAGCTAGGGATGAGGGGAAGCATCTTTCCCTCACCACATGGCAGGCACAACTTATTCTCCCATTCTCATGCCCTCAGGGCCAGCTCTATTGTGCTGCCCTGTGAGGTGTAGGACGCTCTCTCGTGAGTACTTCAGCTGGTGAGGGGCAGGACTAATTCTCTTTAGTGTTGCAGTCAGTTGGGGGCCAAATCTATATGGCCCTATCCTCTCAGCCATCAGTGGTATCAGGAGCCAAGGACATCAACACAGACCATGAACCTACATATGGGCCATAAATAAGGACCATGAACCCACATATGGGCCCTTGCAGCAGCTCAGGTTGAGACATTACCATGACCTGGGTGACAATCAAGCCACCCACATCAGTCTTCTCCTCACCACTTTCACCTCTTCAGATATGCCTCTGTCCACAGGGAATGAACCATTCTCTCTCTCTCTCTCTCTCTCTCTCTCTCTCTCTCTCTCTCTCTTTCTCTCTCTCCCTCCCTCTCTCCTATCATATATCATATCATATCATATCATATCATATCATACCACACCATACCATACCATACCATACCATACCATACCATACCATACCATATCATACGTTTGCTCATTATTATAGTGTCCATCTGCCCAGCACCACAAGGTGCCAGGTGGGCCTTTGTGGAGCCAGGGTTGGTCCACCCTGGGTCTGCCTATATGTGAGTCTCCTTGTTCTGCTCAGTCTGTCATGGCACTGGGCAGGCCCCTGCTTCCTCTTCAGAGCACTTTTAGAAAACCTTTAAAATGATGTTATATGGGTTTGGGGTGGTGGTGGCTCAGGATGCACCATTGGTTTTGTTCTAGCACCACAAAAAAACCAGGTGTGGTAGTGCATGTTTGTACTTCCAGCAAACGAGGACTACATGAGACCCCATCTCATTAAAATCTATGTATGATAAATATATTGGCAGCATGGAGAAATTATCTTTTCCAACCAAATGAAATACTACCTGCATGGCAGGGCAAAGCAAGGTAGCCAGGAAGAGGTGAACTTCAAGCTGGTGGCAAGGAGTTGGACAGTAGGTGTAAGGTGTGATATTTTCCTACCTGTTCTAATGAAAGCTGGTCATGGTGTCCTGTTTTAGAGATCAGCACTAAGGCTGCCTAGTCCATGCCTATTCATCTTGTGTGTATAGAAATCCCTTACAAGCTATGTAAATTGTCCTTATCTATAATTTATGAAGTTGGTCACTTAGGAAACTTTCTATTATGTCCATGTGAACTTGTGTGTGTGTGTGTGTGTGTGTGTGTGTGTGTGTGTGTGTGTGTGTGTTGATGCTACAGGCTTCAAGTGCATGGAAGGAGGGTAGTTCTGCAATTTCCTAATGGATGTTCAGTTTGAGAACAACCATATGACTTGAGTTGTGTCCAGCCACCGTAGTAGGAAGACTGTGTGCTGGTTATCGCCATTCCATCCGTTCCATCATAGACATAGACATCCATCATTTTAGTGATAACATCAAGTTTATAGACATTGATTTGAAGCAATTTATGGGCTTCACTGAAGACTCATAGTCCTGGAACTGGCCACTGTGGATGCTGTAAGGAAGACTTTATGTGAATGTCTGTGAGGTGTTTGAGGTCATCATAAATGCTGGAAATAGAAATAATTCAATCATCAATCTTAATCATACCCTCTAATTGTCTAGCTTTCAGTTTCCCTGTCTCTGCTTAGGTAACTCCCATTTGAGAGTTTATGGAGAACAGCTGGTTCTATTGTAGAAGCAAATACCAGAAACACTTTCCCAAGAAAGTTTGCTTGTCCATGGGAAATGTTCATCCTGGAGCTGGATGTACAGATACCTTAAAAGCAGTGGCTTTTATAATCCAGACCTTGACAAGGAGAGTGTTGCTTCACACTTGAGAGAATCCTAGGTTGCCAAAGCCTCACTGGCTACCAAACAGAGATGAGCTGGCACATGGTGTGTACTAAGTTTGCTTACCCTACCTTTAGAAGCTAGAAAACATAACATTTTGACTCGTCCCCTTCCTTCATCTTGTGTCCTCTCTGCAAACAGATAAGCACTACAGCTGGGTATTATTGGACCATTATTTTTGTTTAGTGTCAAACTATAAACAACACTATTATGTACAAATAAGTCAATATATTCAAAAAATTATCAATATAAATAATGTTCAGTAAGAAATGTAAAGAACAAGAAGAAATCATAACTGTTGTGTGGGTTGATGTTTATACCAAGCTTATACTTATACCAGTAGAATCCCAAGGAAGCAGGGTTAGTATGCTGAACATATCTGTTGTCTAATAACATTCCATACTCTCTTCTGTGAAGAAATGGACCATCACCATCTCCATATAAAATCGGTCAGTTATTTTGTCAGTTTGCTGTTTCCTCCCTCTTGTCTTCTTTCTTGTCTTCTTTTAAGTATTATACTTTCTATTAAGCTCTGCAATGTGTTTATACAAAGTCCTATCTTAAAGGGCTGAGAACATGTTGGAGGATGATATGAATCTGTATCAGACAACTCATCAGTCTAGCTCCTCCATTTCCCTTTTAAGATTCAGAACATATCAGGCACACTAGTAAAAACTGTAATCCCAGCACTTAGCTGAGGCAGGAAGATTGCTTTGAGAAGTCTTGCTATGCTACATAGACTCAAAACTAAAACAGAAACAGAAACAAAAACAAAACAAATGAATGAACACTTGAAACAAGCCTTACAGAATGAGATTCTAGGGATGCTGTGAAGAAGTAAAGGGAGGTCCAGTGTTAATGGTTGTGCTTTGGGCCAGCCTCATACTGGCTAATTAGCTTGTATTTCCTGATTTAAACTTCACTGTAGTTAATGACAAATATCATCTCTGTTTCATGTGTGAGGAAACTGCAATTCAGAGAATTTGTTTATCTTGTTTAACATTAAACAGCAAATGAATTCACAGGCTGAAATTCAGGCTGATCTTACTCCAAATCAGATCATCCAATGACCTCATCTTACCTCTTTAAAATTTTCAGTAATCCTGGGCAAGAGTTTATAAATTCCCATTCTGCCCCAACTGAACAGTAAAAAAATAAGAAAGGATCCAACTATATTAGTATGAAAAGTTTGTAGAAAACAAATGGCCACCTCTCACTGTCTGTGTGGTATGAGTGTTCAAGTCCAGCTCTGGGAGGTTCGTCAGCCACATAAATTTAAAAAGATCTTCCTACACCCTCCAAGGTTGAAGAGAGTAGTTTTCCACTGTGGTAGTAAAGAGATGAGATTAAACTATTATCAGGTGAAACCACATTCAAGCTGGATTTCAAAATATTTCTGCTTTCAGAAGGCTCCCCTTGAGGAAAGGGGGCTACAAATTTCTTAAATAAATAATAATATTCCATTCCATGTCTGTATCACAGAGAGATTACTGTGCCATATTGGCACTTAGAAAATGGGAAAAATCAAAACAAATCAATTGCCTAATCCATACTGGATCATGAAAAATTGATTTGGAAATCCTGTTTTCCCCTATCAGGTGCTGCTCCTGAGATGGATTGTTCCACATTTTTCATGCTGGCTTTGAGGCCTTTGACTCGTGTTATTGAGAGCAGAAAGGCATTTTAGTAGTTCTAGAAGGTATATGACAGGATGCTTTAAAATAATTTTTTATCATCCCTTCCTTAAATTGATATTTTATGTTGCTTCGAAGAGAGTCTTGGATTCATCAACTTTTTAAGCTGGGAAAAATACTGCAAGGTATCTATAACTGTTTCCATTCTCATCTATTTTATTATTATTTCATTCTGAATACCTAAAACAAAAGTATCTGCTTTGAAATTATACAGAGTTCTAATGACTGCTATCAATTATTCCTGAAGGGATACTTGAATTATTCTTGATGGATTTGAAAAGAATTTGCTGGAAGCTGTTTCCTGACCTAGCAAATGAATACTTACTGTTAATATTTATGACCACATTTTTAGTTATTTTCCTATATTATTATTAATCAAGTGCTTTCTTATAGACTTAAAAATAGATAACATGAGCTGGGTGGTGGTGGCACACACCTTTAATCCCAGGTGTCAGGAGGCAGAAGCAGGCTGATCCCTATGAGTTAAAGGCCAGCCTGGTCTACAGAGATTTCCAGGACAGCTAAGACTACACAGAGAAACTCTGTCTTGAAGATAACATGAAATAGCAGTAAGGGATTCTACTTGAAGGCTTCTGTGCTGATGAGGAATCAATTGTTTTCACCATCCTCACTCCATTCATGTGTCAATCACCTACCACCCCCACACCCAATCTATTATATGTTTTTATATTTAGGGGGAAATTCCTACAATTTGATTTTGTGACTCTTAGGCAAAATTTTATGATTCCTATTTTTGTGATAAAGAGAGCTTTGTCATAGTCTTAGTCAATTTTGCTATGCTATGCTGATATTTCAAAGTAAAAGATGTGTGAACTAGCAGAAAAAATGTGGATTTTGCTGTTGGATGCATCTGGGCTTAAATTTGAACCCTGTAAATTTCTGGTTTTATAACTTCCACTGACCATTGTGTTAAGACATATCTTTGCCAAAGAACACAGAGACACACTTGAAACAAAAAAGAAAGTCTTTACTTTTGCCAGCTAGCCTCAGGCTGAACAGGAAACTTGCGCAAGTCATGCTTTTTATTACAAAACAAAACAAAACAAAAATCAAAAAACAACCTAAAACTCCTCCAACCCAACCCAACCAACCAACCAACCAAATAAAAAACACACCTTGGTTTGACACACTTCAATTAGCAAGAACAGTTAGCAATAAGTGAGCAATGAGTAGAGCTACAGAAGACAGGAAAGCAAAGTTAGTACATTTAGAAACTTTTCTAGAACTATGGACTATGATGGGTTAGATCTTTGTTCTTGTTTGGCAGGTGTTGGGGTCTACATGCTGTGTTCTTAGGTCAGAATGGTGCCTCTAATGTGGCGTCAGTTGAGCTAAGATCTAGGGTCCTATTACATTCCTCACTGTGTCTATGTGCATGAGTCAAATTGTGGCCTCATCATGAGACAGGGAGTTATATCTTCCTTTTAGTACTAACAATTCAACAAAATTCAGTCTCTTTCTTACATAGTTAAGTAGACAGTTGAGCAAGCCTTCCCAATGTGGATACAGTGAACAACTCTCCTAAAGAAAAATGAAATTATGAAATGCAAAGAGAAATGGATGGATCTGAAAAGTATTATATTAAGAAAGGTAATCCATATTCAGAAAGACAAACATCATTTTTCCTTTACATATAGATACTAGTGTGCACACACACGCACATATGAACACACACACACAAATATGGGTACAGGTCATAAAACTAGAAAGGAGACCACAAAAGGGAAAACAAGGTGTTGAAGAAGAAGTAAGGGGACAATAGACCAGAGAATACTTGCAGCATGAAGCAGAAAGGGGTCCAAACGGGACAGGGAGATGGAGAGGAACGGGAGCAGAAGCAACAAAAGCGTAATGTTTGAAAATATCATAACCAAACAATATTTAGTGTGCTAACTGTAAAAACAACTTTTTAAAGAAAATGATACAGCTTTCCTGTGAAAACGTATTCAAGATCTGGATACGTCTGGGTCCAATGTATTTGCATAGCTCTGGCTATGCTGAGCTACTGCCACTGGTTCTGGATTGCTTCCTTAAAATTCCTTTGTTAACAGCTTTGTTCTCTTCACTGTTCTCAACATAGCAGCCAGAACAGCCCTCATAAAATAGAAATCACTTGTCACTCTCCATTGAACAGGACAAAAGATGATGTCCTTATGATGTCTTATGAGGCCCTACAAAATTACTTCCCTTTCCGTGTAATTGGACATTTCCCATCCTGACCACCCGGTCCCAAAGAACTGACTCAGAGGCTGAATATGAATTATAAATGCTCAGCCAATAGCTCAGGCTTGTTACTAGCTAACTCTTATATTTAAATTAACCCATTTCTATTATTCTATGTTTTACCATGTGGCTCCTGGCTTTACCTTTTCCTCTAGCATGTCTTGCTTCCTGGGTGGCTGGCTGGTTGATGTCTCTCCTGACTCCAAAACTCCTTCTTCCCATCATTCTCAGTTTGGCTTTCCCACCTAACTTCCTGCCCAGCTATTGGCCTGTCAGCTTTTTATTAACCAATGAGGGTAATACATATTTGTAATGTAGAAAAGAATTTTCCCCTTTTGTCTAATTAAAAAGAAAGGTTTAAACCTTAATATAGTAAAACTACATACAATAAAAGCAGTTAAGTAAGAATTACAGTAACAATACCCAATCTATTTGCATTTGGTAAAATTAGAGAAAATACTCCATTTCCTATCTTATCTTGGTGAGTCTAAAGTTTTATATCTAATTTACATTTTTATCATAACTACAAAAAGCTATAACTATCTAATCTTCAACTCCATCAAAGACCCCAGAAGGGTGAAATGTTCAGGGACATCAGGGTAATGACAGGGACAGTCACCCAAAGTTCCATTGCAATGTTGGTCATCCAATTCTGGCCCATAGGCCTAGCATACATGATAGACTTTCTTGTGAAGCAGGGGAGTTTTGAAGGACTGTCCTACCTTGTCTTGGTAAAGTTCAGCAGTCACCTTTCTTGCATCCTGCTGGTCCAATTTGAACAGTTTATTGTCAGCAATTGATGGAATGGCAGTTTCTTTGCCCATATGGCTAGATTTTAACATAAAGAAAGCCAACTTCATAAGGAGTTTCTTCTTTGCCCATCACCTTCTCTGAAGTAAATTGGTGCTGCCAGAAACAGATGTGTCTCACAGTCATGAAAAGTCTAAGATATTAAAATATTTTCAAATGCCATATTCTGTAGGTTTTTGAAGTATTTGAAGATTGTCTATCTGAAATTTATCTGCATGACCTTGAAAACCTAACTAATATGACTGTAAGTTTGCTATTATAGATGACTATTAATCTGTATTTCTTAATTATATATAACATTTTAAATGAGTTACATAAACATAATACAGTAACCAAGAGTAGAAATATATATATAGTATAACAAAATTATCTTTAAATTTGTATCAATAAACCAAAATCCATATCAATGTAAAATATGTAAGATTAATAGTTGTTTCTTGGATTAAAGTAGATTCAATAATCTACTCTTTTATCCTATCATTTCTTTATCTCCCCTTTTCATTTTCAGAACAAGATTCCCGAATCTAATTTCCTTTGTTTAGTTTTTTTCCTGGCTGTTGTCTCTCCTGACTCCGCTTTCCTTCTTCCCATCATTCTCAGTTTGATTATCTCACCTAACTTCCTGTCCAGCTACCAGCCTGTCAGCTTTTTATTAACCAATGAAAGTGATACATATTCATAGTGTAGAAAAGGATTGTTCCATAGCATTTTCCTCTGTGACATCACCTCCCATCATGCTCCCCTCCCTTATTCTTCCTCAGCCATCTTGACCTTCTTGCTCTTTCTTGAACAGATTTCCATCATGTGGCCTTTGCACAGAGTGCTTGATTTTCTGAGCATGCATTCTATTCGTACTCACATGGCTATCTTTTTACTTCACTAAAATCATTTCTCACTTCTACAAAGGGTATAATAACCATGTTATTTTCTTCTTTTTTGCTATCCCCTTTTTAATATAACTGGAAACTTTATCAAAGCTTTTTATGTTATCTTATTTATTCTTAGTTCATACTCAACAGAATGCAACTTCTACAAACACTGAATTATTGGTATGTTTGTTGTTCAGTTGTGTTTAGTGCTTGGGTCCACAAACACTATTGAGTAATACATAAATGGATGTTCGATCCAAGTTCAATGATGGGGAAGATTTCCATTGATTATGCAGTTGAAGAAAAATTAAACAGCTGGAGGGTAGGGGATATAATCTCTGCTAGGGTCAGTGAGATGACTGATCTTGGTTATCAACTGACATAAGTGATGGGAGATGTCTTTTTGTATGCTGTGAAAAATATGTTGCTCTAATTGGTTGATAAATAAAGCTATTTGGCCAAAGGTGAGACAGAATAGGGTTAGGCAGGACATTCTAACTAGAGAGGAGGAAGTTGAAAGTCAGAACAGAGGGGACACTGCCAGCCTCCACCATGAGAAGCAAGATGTAAAGATACTGGTATGCCACAAGTCACATGGCAAAGTATAGATTCATAGAAATGGGTTAATTTAAAATGTAAGATATACCTAGCAAGAAGCCTGAACCAATAGGCCATACAGTTCATAATTAATGTGAGCCTCTGTGTATTCATTAGGGTCTGAGAGGCTGCAGGACCATGAGGACACAGGAGCCAGTTGGGCACAGGAAAACTTTCAGCTACACATAAGCAGTTAGATAGAACCTCAACTGAGGAATTGCCTCCATCAGATTGGCCTGTAGACATTTTATTCATTGTTAATTGATGAAGAAATCCCAATCCACTGTGGGTGGTGCTCTCCTTGAGCAGGTAGGCTTGAGGTATATAAGAAAGCTATCTTGAGCAAGCCAGTATGTAGTGCTCCTCTATGGTCACTGCTTCAGTTCCTCCTTCTAGTTTCTTGACTTGAATTTTTACCTTGACTTCCCTTAATGGTCAACTTTAACCTGTAAAACAAATAAATCTTTTTCTCCTCATTGCTTTTAGTTATAGTGTATCCAGTAACAGAAAGAAAGCCAAAACAATCACCATGAAGACATTAGTCTGGCTGCCCATGTCCTGTGTAACTGTTTTATTTCTACCTGCTCTGCACCTGGCATCTCTATTTTCTTTCTGAAAGGTAGTGAGTGCTCCATGGTCCTGATCCAATACATCCTGCTGTAAAAATACTCAGAATATTGGTCTTAGTTCTTATTACTATGTGTTGCTAACCCACATGTAAAAAAGAAGAGTTCATGTCTATATTTTGCCTTCAATACTGCTCATCTTATATTCATTGTTTCTTCCTGGGGCAGCTTTCACTGTCTTCTTCTAACTGAGAAGGGGAAATAGAGCAAGTGAACATAGAGGTCACCCTGTCATAACATGGATGTCACCATCAGCATTGTTCAGGGTAGTTAAAACACCCAGTTTACCTAGGTGTAGTTCATTTCAATTACTGGGTATATTTTGTCTCTGTTAGTGTTGTGGCATTTTACTCTACCTGTTCCTATGTTCACTTCTGAGTTTTGATGTCCTTGATGCTATTTGTTTTTAGTAAAGATAACGGTGAAACTGGAGTGATGTCAAATGCTTGTTATTTACAAGGCAATGGGAGTCTTCTCAGATATGATACAGAAATCCTTGGACTATGATATTGATTGTAGCCCCAACATGCCACTTGATTGTTTTCAGTCCATTTTTACCATTGCTTAGCTAGTTTGATAACTGGCCTGGGGCATTTCTCTCTATAGCAGACAGAAGAAAGATCATGTAGAGATCTGTACACCCCCCTTTGGTCCCTCCTTATTTCCTAGCTTCTCTGGGGCTGTGGATTATAGTCTGATTATCCTTTGCTTTATATCTAATAACCACTTATGAGTGAGTACATACCATGTTTGTCTTTCTGAATCTGGATTACTTCACTCAGAATGATATTTTCTAGTTCCATCCATTTGCCTGTAAGTTTCATGATGTCTTTGTTTTTTTATAGCTGACTAACACTCTATTGTGTATATGTACCACATTTTCTTTATCCATTCTTTGGTTGAGGGGCATCTAGGTTGCTTCCAGGTTCTGTCTATAATGAACAATGCTGCTATGAACGTAGTTGAGCATGTATCTTTGTGGTATGATTGAACATCCCTTGGATATATGCCCAAGAGTGGTATTCTTGGGTCTTGAAGTAGATTGATTCTCAATTTTCTGAGAAGTCACCATACTGATTTCCAAAGTGACTGTATAAATTTGCACTCCCACAAACAGTGGAGGAGTGTTCCCCTTGTTCCACATCTTCTCCAGCATAAGCTGTCATCAATGTTTTTGATCTTAGCCATTCTGACAGGTGTCAGATGGTATCTCAGAGTCATTTTGATTTGCATTTCCCTGATGACTAAGGATGTTGAGCAATTCCTTAAGTGTCTTTCAGTCACTTGAGATTCTTCTGTTGAGAATTCTCTGTTTATATCTATAGCCCATTTTTAATTGGATTGTTTGGTATTTTGCTGTCTAGTTTCTTGAGTTCTTTATATATTTTAGAGGTTAGTCTTCTGTCAGATGTGGGGTTGGTGAAGATCTTTTCTCCTTCTATAGGCTGTTATTTTGTCTTATTTTCTGTGTCCTTTGCCTTACAGAAGCTTCTCATTTTCAGGAGGTACCATTTATTATTTGTTGCTCTTAATGTCTGTGCTACTGGTGTTATATTTAAGAAGTGATCTCCTGTGCCAATATGTTCTAGGCTACTTCCTACTTTCTCCTTTGTCAGGTTCAGTGTAGCTTGACTTATGTTGAGGTCTTTGATCCACTTGGATTTCAGTTTTGTGCATGGTGATAGATATGGATCTATTTGCAATCTTCTACATGTTGACATCCAGTTATGCCAGCACCATTTGTTGAAGATTCTTTCTCTTTTCCGTTGTACAGTTTTGGCTTCTTTGTTGAAAATCAGATGTTCATAGCTCTGTAGATTATTGTCAGGATCTTCAATTGGATTCCATTGGTCCACATGCCAGTTTTTAATGCCAATACCAAGCTGTTTTTATTACTATAGCTCTATAGTAGAACTTGAAGTCAGGGATGGTGATGCCTCCAGAAGTTGTTTTATTGTAAAGGATTGTTTTAGATATCCTAGATTTTCTGTCTTTCCATATAAAATTGAATATTGTTCTTTAAAGATCTGTGAAGAATTGTGTTGAGATTTTGATGGGGATTGCATTGAATCTCTAGATTGCTTTTGGGAAGGGGAAACAGGGTAGATCTCCATGAGTACACTGGGGATGAGGGGGAGACAACAGAGGGGAGGAGATGGGGGATGAGAAAATGAGGGAATGGGATGGTCAAACTGGATGAGGGACAGAGTGGGAGAGCAATGAAAGGGATATCTTGACAGAGGGAGACATTATGGGGTAAGGGAGAAACCCAATGCTAGGGAAATTCCCAGGAGTCCTCAAGGATGACCCCAAATTAGACTACTAGCAGTAGTGGTGAGGGTGCCTGAACTGGCCTACCCTGGTAATCAGATTGGTGAATACCCTAACTGTCATCATAGAGCCTTCATCCAGTAGCTGATGGAGGCAGATGTAGAAATCCACAACCAAGCACCAGGTTGAGCTCTGGGAGTCCAGTCAAAGAGAGGGAAAAGGGATTATATGAGCAAGGGGAGTCAAGATCATGATGGCAAATCTACAGAGACAATTGAACCAAGCTCGTAAGAACTCACAAACTTTAGACCAACAGCTGTGGAGCCTTCTTGGGACCAGACTAGGCCCTCTGCATATGGGAGACAGTTGTGTAGCTGGGTCTGTTTGAGGGGCTCCTGGCAGTGTGATCAGGACCCATTCCTGGTACATGAGCTGGCTTTGGATCCCATTACCTATGGTCAGACATCTTGTTCACCCTTGAGGCAGGGGGAGGGGCTGGATTCTATCTCAAATGAATATACCAAGCTTTGCTGTCCCCCAATGGGAGGCCTTACCCTTTTGAAAGAGGGGATGAGGGGTGAGTTTGGGGGGAGTGGGAGGAGGGATAAGAGGGGGATCTGTGGTTGTAAAATGAATAAAAATTTTTAAAAAAGAACAAAAAAGATCCCGTAAAGAATGAAGCTGAGCCAGCCAGCTTCTTTACTCTTCATATAAAGTATGAGGAGAAGCCACAGGGAGCTTTGTTTTTGTTAAGAAAAATATTTTTATTCATTTTACATACCAATCACAGATCCCCCTCTTCCCTTCTCCCATCCTTCCAGCCTTCTCCTCCCAATCCCACCCCTCATTCCCTCTTACAAGAAGGTAAGTCCTCCTATGAGGAGGTAACAAGGAGCTTCTTTAAAGATTTGCCTTGATAACTGAAGGATCATTTGTGAATTCAGAGACTGTAGTAGTTACATTCTGTTCAGCCTTGTCTAGTGTAACCATAGTTTTTAGGTTTTGAAAATATATTTTTCTCTTTAATATTGAATTTGAGTATGATCAAATTTGTTAAACTTTACCTAAACCTGAATTCACACCATTTTCCCCTTAGACTTTAGGGCTAGTTATTGTTAGAGTATGTTGACTGTGTTTCTTGGTTGTCTTTCTGTAGGTACTGGCAGGTTTGGACAAGGGACAATTGAGCAATTACAAAAACTTCTTTGAGTTTTTGTTCAAGCTGGACATTTGTTGTCAAGAGAGGTAATTTTAGCTGGATGTGTTCGTATATCCTTAAAATGCGTCTGTTAAAGTTCAGCTGACCATGTGCAAACAGTACAATTATTTGGGAGTATAGGAATATTTCTAGTGAGCTGAGAGAATAAAAGGCTTCCTATACCCCTCTTTTTCCCTATGGAGTTAAATATGACCTTGAATTCCCAATTCTGCCTACCTCTCTTGTGCTGGGATTGGGGGTTACAGGAATGCACCACCATGCCAGATTTATCCTGCACTTAGAATCAAACTCAGGGCCTTGTGTGCATTAACCAAGCACTGTACTGTTTCCACTCTTCATCCTACATTATTTTAAAAAATTGAGGTTATATTTTAGTTGCAGCATTTCCCCCTCCCCTTCCCTCCCTCCAAATCCTCTTATATAACTATATACCCCTCTCACTCTCCTTCAAATTAATGGCCACTTAATTAATCATTATTGCATATGTTTGTGTGTGTTCCCCAATAGAACCAACTGAGTCCATATAATGTTACTTGTAGGTATGATTTGGTGTGTCTATGCAGATCACCTACCAAGCTGACTCTGCAGCTAGTCTTCTGGATAAAAAGTAAATAAAGCAATTCACTGGCAGAATGAAAGGCTCCATTAAGTGTGAACCAGAGGTCATTGGCTAAATTGCAAAATGAAGAAATGCAAAGGTTAATATGAGAAGCCCTGGGTGGCTTATAATGTTTATCTGGAGATCAAGGGGTCAGACAGGAAGAGGTGTCAAAGTCAAAGAACTGAAAAAAAAACTGGGCTGAGAGTGACAGATAGAGCTAGTCACTTGGCCGGAGAAGTGACTCTCAGTAGACTGGTGTCTATTGGGAGAGAGGAGAATCCAAACATGTCAGTCATAAAACAGGTTTCCCCAGCCAGCTAGTCCTACAGCAACAAGCCAGCCATCTCCCTCCCTAGATTATAGAGGGTGGGAAAATTGTATTAAAACTCAAAGGTGCCCTCACCTGTGCATTTGAGGAGGATTTTTAGCTTTTGTATTATTTTAAAGTTCCTATTCATATTTTGAATCAGTTCTAGAACTCAAATGTCCAGTATGGTGAATATTATTATTAATGCAATGTTATCAACTCCCTGGGAACACATAGGCCACTTCTGCTGGGGGAGCTGTAGGTTAACTGCAGATCTTCATCTCTTCCTCCATTCCTCCAAATCCAACCTTCAATCTCATGCCCAGCTCTGCAACAGAATACCTCTGGCAGACTTCTCCTACATCTCTGGTGGATCCCATAGATCTTCCTCTCCTAACTTCCCTTTCCCCACTTTTGCTTTGTCCCACCTCTCAACTCCAGCAGACAGTTCCTTGAAACCCACAGGCCACAATGGATACTGAAGCAGGTAGGCTAATTGGAAATCTTCACCTCTACCTCTGCTCCTCCAAATTAATTCCCCAGTCTCATCTTCAGCTCTGCAGCAGAACCCGTGGTGCAGCTTCCCTTCCCTTCTTGTACCTGTCTCCATTGGCTCATATAAATCCTCCCCTCCAAACCTTTTTCCCCAACTCATTGCTTTGTCTTAGCCTCCAGCTCCAGCAGGCACTCCCTGGGAATCCAAATGCCACTCTGACAAGGGAAGGAGGCCAATTGCAGATGTTCAAATCTCCCTCTCTTCCTCCAAGTCTTGTCCCCAGCTTGCTGTGGCCTCTCCTCACTCTCTGCTCCATCCCCAGGGGACTAACTAAGCAGATCACACTGATAGAACACACTGATTTCCTCCCCTTTGTGAAGACCCTCTTCTTCCCACTGCCCCATCCCATCCCATTCTATGTCTCAGGTCCCAACACCCAGAAACAAATTTTACCTGGAACTCCCAATGCTCATACCTATCAGGATCCCAGAATATCTCCCTGTAGTCAACCCACAGACAGCAGACTCTCCTAAGAATTGGAGAGAAAACAGAAACCAAGGAACAAAACACCCACTCAACAAAGACAAGACCAGATATCAGCACCTAGAATTGCAATCTTCCCAATACTAGATGCCTAGATGCCAACATTAAAAACAAAATCAATAACAGCTAGAACAGTATGTCTCCACTAGAACTCATCAACTATACCACACCATGACCTTTCAAATAGCCTTTATGCATGTGAAAGCAGTCCTTAAAGAGAAAACAATCCCTTAAAGAAATATATAAGAACACAAAGAGTAGAAGGAAATGAAAAAAATTGTTCAAGACCTGAAAGTGGAAACACAATTAACAAAGAAAATCCAAAATGAGGGAAATCTGGAAATAAAAAGAAAACTAGAATCTTGAACAGGAACCACTGAGGCAAGCCTTACTAATAGAATATAAGAGATGGAAGAGAAACTCTCAGGCATTTAAGACAAGATAGAAGAAATGAACAACTAAGTCAAATAAAATGTTAAATCTAAAAAAAAACCCTCCTATTACAAAAAAATCCAGGAAATCTGGAACACTATGTAAAGACCAAATCTATGAAAAATAGGAATAGAGGAAGGAGAAGAAATTCAGTTAAAAGGCCCAGAAAATGTTTTCATCAAAATTGTAGATAAATGTTTTAGTAGTCTAGAGATAGAGATGCCTTAAAAGTGCAAGAAGCATACAGAACATCAAATATACTGGACCAGAAAAGAAAGCCCCCTCAGGACATAATAATCAAAACACTGAACATACAGAACAAAGATAGAATATTAAAAACTGCAAGGGAAAAAGACAAAGTAACATATAAAGGCAGATCTGTTAGAATTATACCTTCTTCTCAATGGAGACCGTAAAAGCCAAAAGGGCCTGTACAGATAGATGTGCTCCAGACTCTAAGAGATGACAAATTTGAGCCCAGACTACTATATCCAGCAAAACTTTCAGTCACCATAAATAAGATATTCCATGATAAAAACAAGGTTACCATGGTCTCCTATTCCTTGTTCTCCCTCTCTGTTGTTGATCCAGCTGGAATCTCCCACTCACCCAAGCTCTCTTTCCCTCGACCCTTCGCCCTTCACTACCCCCACTCCTGTCCAGGCTGTTCATGTAGATCTCATTCCATTTCTCTGTCATTGGGCGATCCCTGTGTCTTTCTTGGGGTCCTGTTTTCCAGGTAGCCTGCCTGGTGATGTGAGTAGCAGTCCAGTCATCCTTGTTCTACATCTAGTATCCTGTTATGAGTGAGTACATACCATGTTTGTCTTTCTGAGTCTGGGATACCTCACTCAGGATGATTTTTTCTAGGTCCATCCATTTGTCTGCAAACCTCATGATGTCATTGTTTTTCTCTGCTGAGTAGTATTCCATTGTGTATATGTACCACATTTTGTTTATCCATTCTTCAATTGAAGGGCACATGAGAATAGGAAGAAACAAAGTGCTAGAGAGGCCCACAGAAATCCACAAAGATACCCCCACAACAGACTGCTGGCAATGGTCGAGAGACAGTCCGAATTGACCTACTCTGGTGATGGGATGGCCAAACACCCTAATTGTCGTGCTAGAAACCTCATCCAACTACTGAGGGATCTGGATGCAGAGATCCATGACTAGGCCCCAGGTGGATCTCTGGGAGTCCAATTAGCGAGAATGAGGAGGGTTTATATGAGAGAGAATTGTTGAGACCAAGGTCGGATAAAGCACAGAGACAAATAGCCAAACAAACGGAAACACATGAAATATGAACCAATGGCTGAGGGGTCACCAACTGGATCAGGCCCTCTGAGTGGGTGAGACAGTTGATTGGCCTGATCTGTTTGGGAGGCATCCAGGCAGTGGCACTGGGTCTGGTGCTCATTGCATGAGTCGGCTGTTTGAAACCTGGGGCCTATGCAGGGTCGCTTGGCTCGGCCTGGGAGGAGGGGACTGGACCTACCTGGACTGAGTCCACCAGGTTGATCTCAGTCTGTGGGGAAGGCTTTGCCCTGGAGGAGATTGGAATGGGCTGGGGGGAAGGTGAGGGGGGCGGGAGGGGGGAGAACAAGGGAATCTGTGCCTGTATGTAGAACTTAATTGTATTGCAAAATAAAAATTTAAAAAAAAAAAGGTTAAAAAATATCTATCTACAAAGCTAGACCTACATAACCTGCTAGAAGGTAAACTCCAACTTAAAGTGGTTAACTACATCAAAGAAAACACAAGGAATAAATTATCTCAGACCAGCAAAGTCAAAAGAAGGGAAGCACACACACACACACACACACACACACACACACACACACACACACACTCCATCACCACCACCACCACCACCAAAATAACAAGAATCAACAGTCATTGGTCATTGATATCTCTTATCATCAATGGTCTCCATTTCGCAGTAAAAAGATACAGACAAACAGAATGGATGTGAAAACAGGATCCATCATTCTGACACATCCAAGAAACACCCCTTAACCTCAAAAATATATATCATCTCAGGGTAAAGATTTGCAAAAAGATATTCTAAGCAAATGCACCTAAGAATAAAAGCTAGTGTAGCCATTTTAATATCTGGCAAAATAGACTTTAAACAAAAAAATAATCAGAAGAGATAGCAAAAGACACCACATACTCATCAAAGAAAAAAAACCAACCAACAGGATCTTGCAGATATTAACATCTATACCCCAAATATAAGGGCAATCAAGTTTGTAAACAAAACACTTTTGCAGCTTAAATCACATATTGAGTCTCACAAACTGATATTGGGAGACAAAAACTAAATGGAGAAATATGAGTCAACTGAAAGTATAAAGCAAATGGACCTAACAGATATTTATAGAACGTTTCACCCAAACACAAAAGAATATACCTTATTCTTAGCATCTAATAAAAATTTCTCCAAAATTGACCATGTATTCAGACAAAAAGCAAATCTCAACAGATAATAATAACACCCCACATCCTATCTGATCATGACAGATTACAGCTGGATTTCAACAACAGAAACAACAGAAAGCTTACAAACTCACAGGAACTGACCAAGTCTCTTCTGAATGAAAAATGTGTCAAGACAGAAATTAAGAAATTAAGGCTTACTAGAATTAAATAAAAATGAATATACATGTCCAGACTTATGGAACACAAGGGAAGAGGCTGACATAGAACCTTTATGTTCCAGCATCTTTTGTACAGTAACATACTCTGCACATGCTCAAAAGAGAAACATGAACAACAAGCAAGCCACAAAACCTTTATCTACAATGGCATTCTACCTGAAATATATGCTAGGGCAATGACTGCACAAAGCTTTTTGCAGCAACCAACTATTAACTGATTTGACTTAAGGCCTACTCTACAGGATGGAACCCATATCTGACACTGCTTGGGTGACCAAGAACCTGAGAGTAGGTAGCCCAGGGACCTAGGGTAAAAACAAGTAATACTGATTTAAAAAAATGTAGTGATAAAATGACTCCTAATGATATTCTTCTATACTCATAAATCAGTGTCTTGTTCAGCTAAACCTTGGAACACTCAGCCCTAAATGGGATATCTCCATCAAATATCTCCATCTCTTTTTCTTCTGTTAATTTGTCTTGTCCAACTTTGATGTAATTGTATTTATTTTATCTTATTGTATTTTATTTTGTTATAGTTAAAAAAAATGAATGAATGAATGAAAATGTAACCATTAGAGTAAAGTTTAACAACTCAACTGTCACTTATACCTGCTGGGAGAGGGATATTCAGATTTCTCCAATAGAGTAACACTGGGTACCTCAAGTGCTCTCAGACAGGCTTCTTGTTCAGGAGTAGCTGACCAACATACCATAGGTTCTCTCTCTCTCTCTCTCTCTCTCTCTCTCTCTCTCTCTCTCTCTCTCTCTCTCTCTCTCTCTCTCTCTCTCTCTGTATGTGTATGTGTGTGTGCTTTTTGTTTGTTTTATGAGACAGGGTTTCTCTGTGTAGTCCTGTCTGTTGTGGAACTCACTTTATAGACCAAGCTGGCCTCTAACTCACAGAGATCCACCTGTCTCTGCCTCCCAAGTGCTGAGATTAAAAATGTGGGCCACCACTGCCCTGCCATGTGTGTGCTTTTATTTGGTTACAGTTTGGTGTCTTCCTTCCTTCCTTCCTTCCTTCCTTCCTTCCTTCCTTCCTTCCTTCCTTCCTTCCTCTCTCTCTCTCTCTCTCTCTCTCTCTCTCTCTCTCTCTCTTGTATGGTTTTATTTTGTTTTCTTTGTTTTGGGGGGTTTATTGTATTCGCATCTTGTGTATTTTTGTTAGAAAGAACTTAAAGTTGGGTAGGCAGAGAGAGAGGGAGACAGAGACAGAGAGAGACAGAGACAGAGAGAGACAGAGGATCTAGAAGGAGTTGGGGGAGTGGAAGAAAATGATAAAAATATGTTTAAATTTGAAAATTGTTTTTAGTAATAAAAATATAATAAAAATGCTGTACTATGCACTCCTAAATTTCTGAGTGATTTTATCTTCAATATCCTCAGGGCATAGGCATGCACACATGCATACACACACACACACACACATGCATACACACCACACACACACACACACACACACACACACACACACACACTAACCATTTGAGATGATAGATACGCAAATTAGCTCAATATGGCAATTTATAAATGCATATCAAAACAGCACGTTGTACATCATGGATATTTGTACCTTTAGGTCAATTATAACATGATAAAGCTAAAAAAATAACTAAAACAATGTTTCTTGTCAGCTTTTTTTTTTAATTGGGTTGGGGTGGTAGCTCTGCAACATAGAGTATTATCCAATAGCAGCTCTCACTCCTAGGTGGAACTGTTACATCTCAGCTGTGTAAGTTTAGTTTTGTGTTTTTACCTACAGATTTGGATCATACTTCATACAAGTTCCCTCCTTTATGTCTAGCCTTTGTCTTTAGTCACATAAATCTCTATTTCATCACAATACTAACTATTTAAAGCTTAGAAAAATTGCCAATATCAGTGCTTATTTCTTTTTACAGTCCTAAGATGAGGACTTGAAACTCCATGAAGGAATGTTCCTCTTTCTTTTTCTTCTCTGCCCTTTGATCTAGAAGTTATTAAGTAACTTCAGTTGTGTATAGTGAAGTACAGAGAGAAGGGAGTGGATGAACATCTGCTGTGTACCTTCTATGTTTTATTAATGAGTAATAGTCTAGACATAGCAAGTTTTGACATGATAACCCACTGTGTTCCATGGAATTTTCAGGACATCTCTGGTGATATATTGAGTACTCTAAAAAAATTTACCTGAAGATCAGAGAACAGAACAAGCTACTAGATTAAACGTAGATGCCAGGCAGTGGTGGCACACACCTTTAATCCTAGCACTCAGGAGGCAGAGATCTGTCTGGGTTCTATGAGTTCCAATCCACCCTGGACTACATGATATTGACTCAGTCTAGGAAAGAAACAGAGCCCGGCAGTGGTGGCACATACCTTTAATCCCAATACTTGGGAGTCACATGCTTTTGCTTGGGAAGTACACATGACATTAATCCTAGCACTAAGAAGGAAGTGATGGCTGGGCAGAGAAAACTACATAAGGTGTGAGGACACAGGAACTAAGACCCTTTCAGCTGAAGCTTTTCAGACTGAGGAGTGCTAGAGGTAAGAGATGACTGTGACTTGTTCCTTTGTCTCTTTGATCTTTTAGCATTTACAACAATATCTGGTTTCTATTTTTTTTAATTAAAAAGGACTATTAGAATTTGAACTACAGATAATAAGCAGAATGTACAATCCACCAAATTGCACCTAATCTGCTCTGTGTTTTGAGATTACCTTGGTTTAAAAATGTTTACTCTTCAATAAATATACATCTTGAGATGATTTTCTATATGATACGGTCTCTACCATATTCCTGTGTATGTTTTCATTTTGACTTCCATTTTGTTCATAATGGAATTGAGGCCCAGAGTGGTCACCATGAAAAGATTATAGTACCAGTTTAATGATCTCTTGGTTGAAATTCCTCCAATAATTATTCACAGAAAGATACATCTCATGAAATTATTTAAACATTAATAAACACTTATGTGCATTTGTCATGAAGGAATCCAACTTTTACATACTTATCTGTCACTATAATCCTGGATGTTATTATTAGATCTCTAGCCTTTCAGCAACCAAATACTGAGTTAAAAGTCAATCAGTGTGTCAAACCCTGAACCAGGTGGCGACTACTACTGCCTTCTTGCAGTTTATGGCACAAGGCTAAAGTAGAGAGACAAAAAATAATAAAGGATGCATTTTTTTTTTAGTTTTGATAAGTATTGGATCCTATAGAGATAAGAAGTATGAGTTTGGTGGGCAAGAAAGAGATGGTGAAAGCTTATGGGTTTAGAGGACAGCTGAGCAGTGAAGAGGGGGCATAGCCATGGAAACCAGATACAAAGCCAGAATAGGCCCTTTTAATAATAGCAACTGTCTTCTCTCAACCATTTCTATAGGCTTATTAAGACAAATTCTTCCTGCAACCTTGAAGGAAGAATGACTATGGGTATGTGACCAAGGATGTATGTTTACAGAAGAGAAAGCTGAGTTCTGAAAGGTCACAAAGCTCCCTGAGTCTCACAGCCATGAAAGAGCAACAGGGCTGAGTCCTTGACCCATCTATTGTGGCCAGTGAGCTTCAACAGTCCTCACAACTTTGGCTCAGTACAGCCTTTTCTATGCCTGAAGTGGTTTGGAGAAATTCCACTGTCCTTTTGACTTCAAATCAACTTGCACTGTTTTTTTTTTTTTTTTAATCCTAAATTGGGTCCCCATACTCCTTTTTCCTTTTTGCTGGAGGCCTGAGTGATTATCACTATCCCTCTTCTCTATAAAGTTCATGGTATTTCCCCAATGCCTTCACAACATTTCATCTGATATCTCATACTTACTTTCCTGAAACAAGTGCTCAATATTGCTCTTCTACCAAAAGCTCTAATCTCAGTGCATTGGTATACAGAGGGGGGCTTGCAAGTAGGCCTGGGGAGCTCTGGAGCTTATGAAACCTTAGTGAGGCCAGGATATTGATGTAATGACTTGATCTTGTTGGTACAACCATACTTGAGCTGTTTTAAATCTTGCTAGATGCCGTATCTCCTTTGGGTCTTTTGTTTCTTAGCTTGTGAACCTGGAGACACATTCAGTTAAGCATTAAATTTCAACTAACAGTCAATCAGGTTCCTATTTGAGGGTGGGAAATTTAAGTTTCCAAACATTTATATGTCCTGGCCTTATACTGAATAGTATACTAGGATGCTTCTACCATATTTATTTTTCTAATTTAAAAATGAAATATTTATTTTAAATGTTCTTTTTTGTAACAAAACAATTCAGTTTGTATTTCATTTTAGTTTGGGAAAAATTCAAAATACTCTGTCATTTTTATACACTTTGCATTTATATTTATCTTATTTAATGTAACATATGTGTGCATGTCTTTTGCATAGTTTAATGATGACAGAGGTGCTTTGAGTTCCTGTCACTGTGCTGTGTAGACAGAAGATTTGGGCTACGAGAGTTACTTTGCTGCCTGTGAGATCAGTATCAGAGGCTGGACTCCAGACAGCTGCATCACCACGTCTGGTTCCCACTATCCCGAGCTTCTACGATGTTCATGATGTCTACATTTAAATAAAGGAAACATAAAGGCATATTAACATAGCAAAAATATGTTTTGATTCCATGTACAGCCAGGTTGAAAAGGAAATGGGATTAAGATGCAGGCAGATATTTAGCACACCAAGCACAAGGAAGAGGAGAGATTGTGGGCCAGAAAATGACAGACAGAGAATCAGAATAAGGAAAATAGAGAAATAAAAAGAAAGACAGGTGTATCTGAAAGGAAGAATGAGTTAGAGTTTGGGTCCTTTACGGCCCTCCTTCAGCAATTCTATATTACTAGATCAGTAACATGTCTCATGATAGAAATATTTATATTGGTTTTAGAAAAAAAAAAGGTACATAAAAATGTGAAAGGGTGAAAGGACCAGGTTGGTTGCTTAAAGTGGGGAGCAAGAAATGTCTCAAACAGTCTTTCTGTCCAGGTTACTACAGAAGAGAGATATTTTTTTCCTCCTTATTTTCAGTTCTTCAAAAACCAGAAGGGTTTTTAATGACCCATTTATGTAAGTTTATAGATAGCGAGCTATAAAAGGACTATTTGATCAAAGGATTGGGGTTAGATTAGATAGTCTGTTAAAAGTTCTTTTCAATTCCCTCCTGGTAACATACACAGGATATGGAGGGTTATCTGAGGTGATAGTGCAAACAAAAGAGCTAATGCAATCCTAGGTTGTATTAATAGAGGAAAGAACACTATCAATTCCCAAGGGATAATAAGCTCCCTATACTCAACACTGAAAATCACAATAGAAGACTGCAATTAATTCCAGGTTCCTCACTGAAACTGAAGTGCAGCTCCCTGACACCTGTCCATACTAGAGTGGTGGTTGAAGGTGCTTTACGTGTTCATGGGGAAAGAGAGATAACAGCACAAATAGGTCATCCTGCATTTAAGGTCTGCTCTGCCCAAGAGGAACTGAACTTATTCTATTCTGCTTTCAGAACTTCCCTTTTTAGACAAAAATTACCCACAGAGTATATTTCAGTTAATTATATGTAAGAATGTCTTGGCAACTGGAAAAAAAACTGCTCTTTATTATTTATTTTTATTAAGAAATTTTTTATTCATTTTACATACCAAGCACAGATCCCCCTCTCTTCCCTCCTTCTACCCCTCAGTCCCCCCACAACCCCTATTCCCACCTCCTTCAAGACAAGACCTCCCATGGGGAGTCAGCAGAGCCTGGTGCATTCAGTTGAGGTAGGTCCAAGCCCCTCCACCTGCATCAAGGCTGTGTGAGGTGTCCCACCATAGGTGGTAGGCTCCAAAAAGCCAGCTCATGCATCAGGGATAGATCCTGATCCCACTGTCAGGGGCCCCTTAAACAGATTAAGCTACACAACTGTCTTACTTATGCAGAGGGGCTAGTCCAGTCCCATGGAGGCTGCACAGCTGTTGGTCTAAAGTTCATGAGTTCCCACTAGCTTGGTTTGGTTGTCTCTGTAGGTTTCCCCATCATGATCTTGATGACCCTTCCTCAGAGAATCTCTTGTCTCTCTCTTCGACTAGACTCCTAGAGCTCAGTCTGGTGCTTGGCTGTGGATCTCTGCATCTGCTTCCATCAGTTACTGGATGAAGGCCCTACAATGACAGGTATTTTGTAACTATGATTCTTGCTTGATAATTTTGTTATATGTAATTTTACTATGTTAAAGTTAAAACCTTCCTTTTTAATTAAACCAAAAAGGGGAAATGCTGTGGGATAATGCTCTTGTACACTAGTTCAATAAAATGCTAATTGGCCAATAGCTAGGCAGGAAGTAGAGGTGGGATAAACAGACAAGGAGAATTCTGGGAAGAGGAAGGCTGAGCCAGGAGACACCAGCCCACCGTCCAGGGAGCAGCATGTAATAGCACACAGGTAAAGCCACAGAACATGTGGTGACATATAGGTTAACATAAATGGGCTGAGTTTAAGTGTAAGAGCTAGTCAATAATAAGCCTGAGCTAGTGGCCAAGCAGTTTTAATTAACATAAGCCTCTGTGTGTTTCTTTGGGTCTGAGTGGCTGCAGTACTGGGTGGGACACAGAAAAACTTTCAGCTACAAATAATGTCTTTCTGTACACTGTGAATATGTGTTGCTGTGATTGGTTGATAAATAAAGCCATATTGCCTATGGCAAGGCAGCTTAGAAGCAGACAGAAAATTCAAAGAGAGAGACAGGAAGAAGTTGGAAGGAGATGCCAGCAAGCTGCCCAAGGAGCAACACGTAATGGGACACAGGTAAAGCCATGAAACAAGTGGTAATACATAGATTAATAGTTGTGGGCTAATTTAAGATATGAGAGCTAGCTAGCAAAAGACTTGAGCCATGGCCATGCACTTATAATTAATATAAGCCTCTGTGTGTTTACTTGGGGCATGCAAGTGGGAGAGATTTGTCCTGACTGCTGCCGCTGGCAGTCCAGGACACAGAAAATCTGGCTATAGTATTCACTGATCTGATTGCTGAAGTAAGTCAGTTTAGGAACAACTGCCTTTTATATTCTAGAGATTCTCAATGCTCAAAGAGACCAAGAAGCAAATGACTAATTGGTAGGTAGATGGTCTCATGACATCATAATTTCTTCTTAGATGGTGACCTTACTTTTTTCATCCCCTAAAAGGGCTCAGAAAGAAATGAACTTGAGTGTATCAGAACAATTCAGGTAACAAGGAGAAAGAAATTCCCAAAAGACAGTAATATTCATGACTAGGTCTACCAGAAGCCTAGGGAAATTTCAATTGCACATTAAATAGAAACATGTTTAGACTGTTGTGCCCAAATTGTGACCCCCAGAGAGACCACCAAAGATGAGCATACTGGAATGTAAAAGCAAGGCTTTAATTCGGGATATCCAAGAGCAATACAAGCCTAGTCAGGGACTTTGTCTAACACATCCAATGCAGTGGAGGCTGGAGGAAGTGCCCAGCCTGAATTGTGCACAGCTTTTAAAGGCAAAACCCACAAGATTACAAAGCAGGAGATTTCCATACATGTACATTTCTGATTGGCTTGTTTCTAGGGACTTTCCAGAAATCATAGTTTAATCTCACTTCTAAGGGGGTGGTTGCCTGTCACCGTTTCTCATTGGCTGCTCTCAGGTGGGGACATTCTGTGGTTAAACAATCACCATGGAGACCAGGATTGGGACATTCCATGGTCACACAGTCACCATCAAATGATTAACTTGTTCTGTAAAAATGGAGGAGCTTTGGTCTCACAAGATAACCATTTATTTAAAAAATAACTTATACTCAGAACAAGAGGAAGTAAATAGGCATGATTTTATGACTATAGGTTTTATTTGGTGTTTATAATGTTTTCCTCCATGGCCAATCATTTTCAGCATGGATGAATTTTAAATAACATAAGCAACACTAAAAATTAGTTAGAAAGGAATAGGAGAGTTCAGTGTTTTATTAATTCATCAACTATATTACTAACTAAATATATTCAGAAATTTGTGTTTGTTGCAAAATAATATCAATAATTATTTTTCTAAAATACAGATATTTATTCATCTTTTAAAATCTGAATTAATTATTATCAAACATTTAAATATTTTTAAATGTCTAAAGGCTTTTTCAACTACTTGTCATTCTATTTATGGCATTTCTGCAGATAGTTTCATTTTAACAAATCAACAATTGTGTCTTTTACCTTGGTAGTGGAATATAACATCCTAACTCTTGTGTGTGTGTGTGTGTGTGTGTGTGTGTGTGTGTGTGTTTACAGCTTTCTATATTATCTTTGCTGCATGCATACAATTTCAATTATCATTAATAAGAGTTATTCTCATTAATGTCAATGAATCTCTTAAGGTTATCCTAAGGTGTGGAAGTTTAATGAGTACTTAATGAGAAATCTAGGTCTTTTGATTAGGAATATCTATCATGTTTCAATATGGGTATCATAATGTAATCCAGAGATGCTGGTAAAAATTTGAGTCCCAAATAACCTCTTCTGTTATTAATTATGTGCGTGAAAGGCACTTTCTGTTCATAAAGTTATGACCTTTCATTTATCCCATTAATACTTGAAGTCTGTTATTCTCAAAAGTAGTTCATCACTTAAATTTTCATATAGTACATGACATTTTTGTGTTACTGTTATATATAATATTGGAAAATACATGGACCATGTTTTACATAGAACTTTCATAGGCATTTAAAGCTGCATTAAGAACAGAGTGTTTTTACTAGTGATTTGAAAAGCAGCCTACATGGAAGAATTAATAATCTATCAATACTATGTGAGTGAGAATGTATAGACAATTCTGGTCAACCTTAACATACATTCATAACAGAATATCTTAAGAAAGAAGAAACATTTCTAACTGTGAAGGATACATTGCAAACCACAACTAACTGCATGACTTGAGTCTTTTGATCTATTTGATTGACAAGGTTTTAAAACACCAATGAAAATATCTGGAGTGAGCTTAAACAAGATTCTTGGTACCCTTGTACGTTTTTCATCTAAACATTTTTTTTAATATTGCCATTGTTCTTGACCAAAATAAAAGCAACATTTCCTAAGGCATAAAAAAAACCTCCTGAAAGACTTCTTTCCCACGGAATCAATCAACTACACAGTGCTATAAGCACCCAGTAGGGCCAGTTGTACATATTTGTACATTTTTATTAAACAATGTGTCAGTACTAGCTTTATTTATCTCTTTGTGTCCCTGTCTTAATGAAGCTAGTGTATTGAGGGAAGTAAAGTAATTGCTTAGCTCCAAATCAAGATTATTGAAAAACATTTTTTGCCTACACATCAAAATGTGTACAGAGCACAATTATATAGTTGGATGATTGTTCAAAAAGTGTGTCCTCTGTATTTGAGGAAATAAAACTTGGGTGGAAACATGGGCAGTTGTGATGCCTCCCCTGTAGATGACACAGGGTATGTCCTGCTACATCAAGTGTGAGACAAATCTCTTTTTTCACTGAGATTGTATTTCAAAATGAACTTTATGTTGTAGGGTATTGTTAGGTATACAGAAAACAAAGAAGATGGTGCTGAAATATCCTGGACATCCCCTACACAACAGATGCCAGGCCTTTCCATTACCAACAAACATCTTGCAACTGAGAGATCCATCTGTTATAGTGGGTAACTTAATACAGATGTATGTTCATAATCCAGATTCCACAGTTTACATTAGAGTTCACTCAGCTGCCATACAATGTATGAGTGGGTATGGATATATGAAGATATGGACTCACAATGCAGACTGTCCAGAATAAATTCATTCTAAATTTCTAAAGATCTGTGCTCTGTCTGTTCATTCCTATTTTCCTCAATGACAATTTCAAATCAAAGGATAATTGTATTTATCAAATAAGCTGATCCATATAAAGTCATAGCTGAAAAGAGAGAAGAGTTAATTGTGAACCTTTTCCAGCATATGACTTTTACAACTGAAAATCTTTTCATTTTTTTAAACTGAAATGTATTTTTCTATTTAAAAGTTCTTTTTTCATTTTACATATTAACCACAATTCCCCCTCCCTCCTCTCTTCCTACTTCTTCCTCACCTCCCCCATTCCCCCATCCATTCCTCAGAGAGGGTAAGGCCTACCATGGGGAATCAATAAAGTCTGGCATATGAAGTTGAGACAGGGCCATGTCCCTCCCCACTGCATCAAGGCTGAGCAAGGTATTCCCTCCATAGCGATTGGGCTCCAAAAAGTCAGTTCATGGACCAGGGATAGATCCTGGTCCCACTGCCAGGTTCCCCATCAACTGCCCAAGCCACATAACTGTCACCCACATTCAGAGGGCCCATGGAGGTTCTCCAGCTGTCAGTCCAGAGTCTGTGAGCCCCACTAGCTCAGGTCAGCTCTCTCTGTGGGTTTCCCCATCATGATATTGATCCCCTTTCTCCTATAACCTCTCCTCCCTTTCTTCTAGTGGCCTCCAGAAGCTTAGCCCAGTGCTTAGCTGTGAATCTCTGGATCTGCTTCTGTCAGTTACTGGATGAAGGTTCTATGATGACAATAAGGGTAGTCATCAATCTGATTACAGAGGAAGGCCAGTTCAGACACCCTGTCCACTATTGCTTGGAATCTTATTTGGGGTCATCCTTGCAGGTTCCTGGAAATTTTGCTAGCACCAGGTTTCTCCCTAACCCCATAATGGCTCCCTCTATCAAGATATCTCTTTCCTTACTCTCCCTCTCTGTCCTTCCCCCAACTCGACCATCCCATTCCCTCATGGTCTCATTTGTCCCTCCTAGTTTACCCAGGAGATCTTATCTATTCCCCTTCCAGGGGGCGATCCATACAGGTTTCTATTAGGGTCCTCCATTTTACCTAGCTTCTCTGGGGTTGTGGTTTGTAGCCTTGTTATCCTTTACTTTATGTCTAATATCCACTTATGAGTGAGTACATACCATGTTTGTCTTTCTGGGTCTGAGTTACCTCACCCAGGATAGTTTTTTTTTCTAGTTCCATCCATTTGCCTGTAAATTTCATGATGTCATTGTTTTTTAAACAGCTGAGTAATACTCCATTGTGTAAATGTACCACATTTTCTTTATCCATTCTTTCATTGAGGGTTGTCTAGTTTGTTTCTAGGTTCTAGCTATTATGAATAATGCTGCTATGAACATAGTTGAGTGTATGTCCTTGTGGTATAATTGTGCATCCTTTGGGTATATGCTCAAGACTGTTATTGCTGGGTCTTGTGGTAGACTAATTCCCAATTTTCTGAGGAACCACCGTACTGATTTCCAAAATGGCTGTGCAAGTTTATACTCCCACCAGCAGTGGAGGAGTGTTCCCCATTGAGAGCAACAGTTAATAAATGGGACATCCTGAAACTGAGAAACTTCTGTAAGGCAAAGGATGTGGTAAATAAGACAAAATGGCAGCCTATAGAATGGGAAAAGATCTTCACCAACCCCATATCTGACAGAGGGCTGATCTCCAAAATATATAAAGAGCTCAAGAAACTAGACATCAAAATACCAAATAATCCAATTGAAAAATGGGGTAAGATCTAAACAGAGAATTCTCAACAGAATTGCTCAACATCCTTAGCCATCAGGGAGATGCAAATCAAAATGACTCTGAGATATCATCTTACACTTGTCAGAATGGCTAGGATGAAAAACACTGATGAAAATCTTTTCTTTATTGGTATGTGGTCATTTGCACTATTTTTAAAATAGTTACTGCATTTGTCTTTTTTAAATATCACTAAAATAAAAACCGGACATTTAAAGTGCAAATCTGTTAAAATCAACATTTGCTTTGTCTTCTGAAAAATTCTAAAAGGCATTACTCATTCATAAAAACATTAAAAAATTATTGCATTGAGGGTTTAAAACCATTAATTTGGAGATCACATACCATATCAAAGTTTCAGCCTCTAGGAAGTCTGAGTAGTCCCATATGTATAATATTATATGTTCCTATGATAAAACTCACTAATTTTTTCATTTTATTTTTATTTTATGTGTATGGATGTTTTGTCTGCATGTATGTCTGTGCTTCCCATGCACACAATGCCTGCAAAAGCCAGAAAAAGGTGTCAGATCCCATGGTTCCTGTTTTTTTTCAGAGGGTTGTGAGTAGCCATGTGGGTGCTGGGGATTGAACCTTGGTCATCTCAAAAAGCAGTCAGTGTTTTAACCTCTGAGCTATATCTCAGGTCTGAGATGATGTCATTTTTAAGTCATAGGGCTGAAATTAAAATCTCAGCCTTTTTCTTGAAACACCAATTTCCTGTTAATTTCAGTTAAATGAGAACATTAATGAGTGAAGGATGAATAAGAGAGATATTGTTAGAAAAACATTGAAAGCCAGTTTCTGATTTCTGGTAGTTCTTTCCTTCTGCTATAGGAGCAATATTATATGATCCTATTTCATTTAATACATGAGAATATTTCCTTGTTGTAAGCCATTTCTGGAGCTGCACATTTTTATTTGATGGTGTGACAATCAACTCAAGAGTTAATACAAGTCAACTGTGGTGATATTTTAATTGTGCTGAAATGTAATTTTATTTGTATGTTAATAAATAAAGTTGCCTGGAGATCAGAGATAAAAGCGAGTCATTAAGCAGAAGTCTGGCGTTGGTAGCACATGCTCTCCATCGGATCACATGGCAGGCAGAGTCTCTGTGTGGTCAAGGACACAGCCAAGTGTGGTGACATGAACCTTTAATCCCAGTACCAACCATAGACACCTGGAGGTCTGTATAGACAGGCAGTGACAAGGAAGTCATGTGGTTGGGTTTAGAGCCAATGAGAAGGCAGAACAGAAAGGCAATAAAAAGACAAGTAACACAGGAAGAAGGTCTCTCTCAGGGGAAGTGATGGCGGTGAAGTGGTCAGATAAGGTAGTTGTGGCTCTTGCTCTGATCTCTTTGGCTATAACTCTGTATTTGGTTCTGTGTTTATTATTTCCTAAGACTGTTTAGAATTTGTCTACAGTCAACAGATACCTTTCCTTATGAATTCTTTTCTGCTTTTGCTTTTGATCAAATGCATGCTCACACAGCTTGACAATCCTTTGGGAATTAGTCAACATTCTATCCTTTAGAAGCATCTTTACCTTGCCTGTATGTTTGGATGGCTTCATAAAGATTTAACAGCTTTGCAAATAAAATGAAATAAGATAAAACATAGAGAAATTGGTCTGAATAAGAATAAAAATCAAAGAGAGCTTGGGGGAGCGGGAGATCCCAGATGGATCAGAACAGAGAGGGAGAACAAGGAATAGGAGACCATGGTAAATGAAGACCACATGAGAATAGGAAGAAGCAAAGTGCTAGAGAGGCCCACAGAAATCCACAAAGATATCCCCACAATAGACTGCTGGCAATGGTCGAGAGACAGCCCAAACTGACCTACTCTGGTGATGGGATGGCCAAACATCCTAATTGTCGTGCTAAAAACCCCATCCAACTACTGAGGGATCTGGATGTAGAGATCCATGGCTAGGCCCTGGGTAGAGCTCCAGGAGTCCAATTAGTGAGAAAAAGGAGGGTTTATATGAGCAAGAATTGTTGAGACCAAGGTTGGATAAAGCACAGGGACAAATAGCCAAATAAATGGAAACACATGAACTATGAACCAATGGCTGAGGGGCCCCCAACTGGATCAGGCCCTCTGAATGGGTGAGACAGTTGATTGGCTTGATCTGTTTGGGAGGCATCCAGGCAGTGGGACTGGGTCCTGTGCTCATTTCATGAGTTGGCTGTTTGAAACTTGGGGCTTATGCAGGGTCGCTTGGCTCGGCCTGGGAGGAGGGGACTGGACCTGCCTGGACTGAGTCTACCAGGTTGATCTCAGTCCTCGGGGGAGGCTTTGCCCTGGAGGATTTGGGAACGGGGGTGGGCTGGGGGGAAGAAGAGGGGGGCGGGAGGGTAGAGAACAAGGGGATCCGTGGCTGATATGTAGAACTGAATTGTATTGTAAAATAAATAAATAAATAAATAAATAAATAAATAAATAAATAAATAAATAAATAAATAAATAGGTGCAAACACCACCAAATTTCTTTGTTATTTGAAAAAAAAGAATAAAACCAGAGCAGAAGTAGTAAGGTGAGTTTATGAGGAAAGTTATCACACATACACACACACACACACACACACACACACACACAGAGAGAGAGAGAGAGAGAGAGAGAGAGAGAGAGAGAGAGAGAGAGAGAGAGAGAAAGAGAGAGAGAGAGAGAGAGGAGAGAGAACAGGATTCACATATGTAGTGAATTTGGGTTGGAAGCTTTGATCTATCTTAAAAATACAAATCAAATAGCTTAGCCACAAGGTTTTTTTTTTTTCTGTCCATAAGACCATGTGGCTAATGTCAAGTGTTACCTGATAGTACCCATGACGACCCTAGTATCTGAGTAGGTTCCAGGATGTCTACCTTATACCAGATGTTTTAATTGTGTTTTTTTTTTCACTATCATAATAAATTTCGAAGAAGACAGTGTCATCTTTTTTGTACAGATTGGGGGTATATTTGGATATGGAGCTGTGGAAAGCCTTGTAACTTTCAGAAAGTCACAGAAACAGTAACTGTGGACTAGAGATGTGAATTCAGTTCACCAAGGTCTAAATGCACACACTGGGCTCCATACAATTCCACTTCAATGCACACCATTTGCCTTCAGTTGTATGAAGATTATGACTATCTTCATAAAAGAACTTACTCAGGACTGGGTGAATATTTTTCTGGAAGTCTTTATTGCTTGGGAAACTGTACTTGTGTCTAATGACAGGCAGTTGTTCACTTTATGTGGAATCTAGAAAATCTAACCAACATATTCTCATGGTGGAATAAAGTATTCTAAAGAGTGCTCAGGGTGACTGCAAGATATTCATAGATATTTAATTCTTCATGTTTTATCTCAAAGGACTTCAAAATCTGGATAGATCCCAATATAAAATTGTATAATTATAAAAATATTTAAAAATAGGCAAAGAATGAGACATAGAATAAGTTGACAAGAGAAAATATAGGCGATAGTTACTGGGGGATTTCAAAAGAGGGAGCATTTATTGTATACAGTGGTTTGGAAAAGGCCTTGTGAAAGTAATAAGATCCAATTAAATGCCCAGGCTTGGCTTTGTTTTTTGTTTTCATTTATACAAGTTCAATAGAAAATTGCATGATGACTCCAAGAACTCAAGGAATGATATTCAGGAGATTGGACTTTGCACTCTAATGACCTTCTAGGAGACTTCCAATAAGTGAAATGAGGATGCATTGATTTTTTCCATACTTTGAAATTTTCAAGTGATTGTTTTGAGGTCTATAAACACAGAGTTGAGAAAAACATATTTAGCAGTTAGAAGAAATGAGCAACTATAAAAGATACCCCTTGGGAAGAAGTGAAATGGAATTTTCCTTAGTGAATAGCTGAGGAAATTGAAGAAGAGAAACACCCTTGTTTGAAGAAACCAGCTAAAGTTTGACTCTTTACTTAGTGTTTTAAACTTTGATAGAATAGAACACTTGGAAGGCACATTGTCCTTATAAAACCCACTTCCATAACTATCTGATTGTCTTCTGTCATGATGTAGTTCATATTTTTGTCATAATGAGAGTAGCTTTCTACTTAATAAAATGAGCAGCTATTTCCTGGTCTAATTCCCACACTGTTAACACCTCATGAATTAGTGTGTGTTTAGGGTGAGATCAGCTTTCTTGATGAGGTCTCACCTCTTACCCAAGCCAGACAGGCATCTGAAAATGTACATTTTCACATTCTTACACTTTTTTGTAACTTTAAGCTGTCTCAGACTGTGGCCACCATAGATTTAAATGTCATTTTAGTCACACATTTTAAATACTCTTTCAGACATTTCAGATGTTTTTCTTTCACTTAGAGTCATATGTGACTAGTTCAGTTATTCTTTCTAATTTCTGGTGAGACTGCCAAAATTAAGTGGACAGATAGGTAAGGGTCTGTTGTGATGATCAGATGGTCAGATGGATTCCATGATCTCTATGAATACATTCTTGTGGCAGAAAAGGACCAAGAAGGAGTGGTTCTGTTTTTTTCCATGGTTGGCTATGAAACCCAGGTCCTCTTGTAGATTAAGGTAAGGCTTTTACCACTGAGCTGCATCCCAAGCCATAGATGATTTGGTGCGAAGAGTTCTGAATATGTATTGCTATTTCTTTGATTTTGCTAAGAAGTATCAGAGATGTAAAACAAAACAAAATAATAAAATCAGACAGCTAAGTCATTACAGAGAATCTCACATTTATTTCCTTCCCTTCAATTAGACAAATCTTATTAATATCTCAAGTCCATGTCCTGACAGTGGCAGCTCACATTTGTTTCTGAACCAGAGTCCCCTTCTAACTAACTGTTCACATTCCATGCACACAACTCTCCTTAACCTCATTTCAACCTTTATCTACCATGTTTGCAGTCTGAACACAGTGGCCTTCCTACTGTTTCTCAAAGTTACTGACATCACTGCCCCCTCAAAGGCCTTTACATGACCCTTCTTATTTGTTTGATATGTTCATCTTCTGATGATGTGTCACTTCCTGGAAAAACATGAACAAATGTCTATTTTCCTCAGATAGGGCACTGAAGACAGATCAGAAAAACAAGCCTACCCATGTCTATCTGGGTGAATCAATGAATTTATTGGGCTTATTGGAGACTCTTGGACAGTTGTACCATGGCAAAACCTAGCTCAACATGAGTGACAATTTAGGAAGGTTCAATCCTGGGATCTTCCTGAACCACTTGTATTCAGCTCCTTTGGACATATTTTTCTCCTTGTGATGGGTTTTTCCTGTTATTATATAACCTTGGGGAGAGTCTTGCAAACCTTGTACTGCTATGAGACCCCCAAGTTTTGTAACTATTCTTAACTTCCTGCATCTGAGACTTTCTCCTCTTGGAGAGAATATTTTAATTCAGAGGAAATAGTTTCACAACATTTGGCAGCTTTGGTTACTCTGAGCACAAGAGTTATATTTCTAGACTATTCTGTGTAAAGAGTAACCAGTACCTATTCCCAGCCTGTTCTCTGTTCCATCTACTGAGAATCCACCTTGATAAACATTAACATTGGTTTACTTTTTTCTCTCACTAAATCAAGAACTTGCTTCAAAATGTGGAGAGTGGCCTTTGGTCCTTTTTTTCATTTTTAATAATTGACTTGAAATGCTGACAATACATACAATGGAATCTGTTCTTATCTCTCTTATCCAGCTCTCATCCTTTCCAACTCACTCTCCTTCCTACAAGTGTGAACCCATTCTGTACTTACTGTGTTACCTCCAATTATGAGGACAGTTGTCACAGATGTAGTAAGTATGCAATAAGATTATTTTTTAGACACAGATAGCTCAGCCCAATTCTTTCCTTTCTAACTTATCACGGTGTTACTGTTACTACCACACAATTCAGGAGTTAATTTTAAGTGGACTTATCAGCCATTATTTTGTTTCCTCTCTGCTTCACTTCTGACAGCTAGTTAGCTTCTGTGGGAACTGAAGTCTTGTCCCCCAAACCCCATTTATGAATCCATGCAGAGGACTGGAGAGAAAGCCTGACATTTGGGATACACAAAGCTCTCATTTATACCTTTTCTATGAGTGTCAAGAACCTATGCTGTGCTGACAGGTTTAACTATTTCATTCTAGCTATTTTAATACATAATTGATTATAAGTTCTACTGGGGCAGGGGTCATGGTGGAGATGTGTTTGCACCCCACAGACATGGATCCCTACATTGTCATTAGCATGGAATGAATCAGTAACTGCGGATTAAGAAGTATTTATGGGACACCTTGCACAGCCTTGATGTAGGGGGAGGGGCTTGGACCTGCCTCAACTGAATGCACCAGGCTTTATTGACTCCCCATGGGAGGCTTACCTTTTCAGAGGAGGGAATGGGGAGTGGGCTGTGGGTGATGACTGAGGGAAGCAGAAGGAGGAAAGAGAGGGGGATCTGGGTTGGTATGTAAAATGAATAAAATTTTCTTAATAAAGAAAAAATGTATTTATGTATAGAAGTAGTATAGTAATTGGATTTTAATTTTTAGTGCAACATGTTCTTATCTCTTCAAATACATAGATGGTTAGAAATCTGTAACACCTCTTCTTTTGTGACTCTAAAGCTTAATTTGAATCTTGAGAGTCAGATTATAACTTAATATTTAGCACAGACTAATTCAGGAGATATTATGTGAGAAATTTGTGATGATATAAAATGAATTCTGGTATATTCTTGTTTATTCTATTGACCTTTTAAATGACAATGTAATGACAAGGAATATAAAATTATCTAAACGTTGCTTGTCTTTGTCTCTCTGATATTCCTTTTAACCAATCAACATTAGGCATTTATTTCATGTTTAAAAATGGAATTTATGGTAATAATACCATACTTCAAAAATTGTATTAAAAAACATTCTTAGCTTCTTTCTTAATTAAAAAATATAATTTTTATGTATTAGATTTACCAAGATGCATATTTCACTATTCATGATGTTTTGTTTCCAGTGCCAACCTAAAATCAATCATTTTTCCCTCTTAGGAACATTTTCAGTTTTTGTGGCTCTCCTTTTTGGCAAGGGCATCTAAAATTGCTTTATTGAACAGCTCACTCATTTACTGAGAACTTTGTACACTTATGGAAAGTGTACCTTGTTGCATTTACTAAAAAGAGAATGAACCATTGACTACAATGTCCATGTCCTAATACACACTGAGCAGGTCATTTATGGCCAGAAATCCTTAGGTGCTTTCTTTGAATTCCTTCAGTTTCAAAGGAGGGATTGTAACTATTTTTCTCTAATGCAAATATTTCTGGAGGAAAAATAACAGCAGTTGCCAATTACCAATACACCCTCATCTAGAGGTTGGACTTCATGCCTACTACTCACTTCCCGACTGGGTTTTTGTCTTGCTTGAGCTTCCACAGGTCTTCTTCACGGTGTTGGAACCACTGTGTATACTATGTGGATCTGCCTTGCTGAGTCCAGAAAACACCATTTACTTGTAGTTATACACTGGCTTTGGCTCTTATAGCCTTTATGACCTCTTTTTCATAATGATCCCCTAATCTTGGAAGGAGTGGTTGTGATATAAAAGTCCCTAAAATGCCAGGAATGGATTACTGCCATTGGATTCATTGAACAGTGAGGTTCCATAGACCCAATTATGGGCTATTGCCACTGCTTTTACATGAAGATAAGAAATTGAAGGTAAGACCCTGCTAAAACCACATATTTGAGTCACTGAACACAGACAAGTCAAGCTGGTATTAACCTGGAATCTTTATCCCTTTTGGCTAGCTTTCATAGTGCTGGAAGGTGCTGGAGGGGAAATGTAACCATCATTCTTATGCAGCTGTGAACTCTGAAAGCCACAATAACTATATTCATGGTGAGAACATCCACTGGTACAATAGTAGCACAAATATCCTAAAAATATTAAATATATGAAATATGGCACTAAGTACAGATCAAGGTCTGCTCATATAAGCTTGTTTTGAGTGTCCTTGACAAACTGGGTAGTTTGTATTATACAGTAATACGTTCAGTTCATCCTCACCATCCAGTGAATATGGTGTGAGGTTCTTTAAAAATCCACACATGTGGGGCCAACTTCTTCACTCAACACTGTTTATAAATACAAAATCCATCTAATGAGCATTATATAAAGTATAGAACAAGATTTCTTACTAGTTTTGTTTCTGTGGCTTTGTCTGTTTTTCTTGTTGCACACTTACCCACAACAATAAAGATATATTTCTCCCTCACAGCTCAGTTCTTTATATCAACCCTTTGCCACAAGGTTGAGTCTTCTAACCTTTCAATACTGTTTTATTTAATATCTATACTGTGGGTTCCCTATGGTGGTATTAGTGACTTCAGGGCTTAGAGCATCACTGTAGTTGGGCTTTCCTGTACATTGGAGGATATTTAACTAGCATCTTTCTCATCTCTATTCACTAGATGTCAGTTACACCCTTCCCTACTAAGTCAATTAAAAACTCTCCAGACATTGAGAAATTCCCTTCCAAAGGGCAAAAATCATAGGTGCTGGGCAAGAATAATTATTCTACATACTCATTTGCCTCTGTACACTGTTGTTATCTTTCACATCACTCCAATTGGTCACACCATCTCAGGGAATTCTTTTTACCCAAGTTAGAAAAACTTCAAAGCTTCAAGATGAAGTCACATTTTGTGCTTGGTAACTAGAGGATCCCTGGGGCACATGGCTTTAACTTATAACCTCCTTGTGCCTGGTTAGTGATGCCTTGAACAATTATCATGCTTCATGTTCTCCCTTCAAAAGAGGTTTAAGGACTCTTCTTCATGACCAAATGTAGCAATGGGCAGAACATGGGGTTGAAGGCCAGAGAGAATCTCAACCCAATTGAGCTTCTTGGGCAAAGGATGAGTTCTATACATCTACTCATTGTAGAGACCTTCATTTCCATTTGAAATTTAATAGGAGCAAGACAACAAGTATTCAAAATATGAGAAGTATTATCTTCTCCTCTTTTACTGTCTTTATTCTATACTCTGCATGCATTATACTCCAATTCGTCTCTGCTAGGTTCCAATTACTTTTTACTGCCACTCAGTTATTTTCTAAGTCCTTTGTAGTTCCTTACTTGTCTTGTTTTGCTAGCCTGCTTACAGTCTAAAATACATATTTTCTATCTCTTCTTTACTATTTTTGCCTTTACCACTTAATAATATTTGTTGTACACTGATTATTTTTCAAGATTTTCCCCTAGGAGACTGGTTTCTTGCTGTCTGTTCTGTTCAGATGACTGTGCATCTAATGTGCCTGTTGTTTCTTTTGTCTCTTTGACAAATTTAGAGCAGCGGTTTAGAATATTTAGTGTTTCTCTCACTGAAGTGAGAAAGAAAATGTCTCTGTGAACCTGCCTTATAAGTTTCAGGGCCTATGACGATTTGCTAAGCAGGTTTTCTCCCGGGGAGAAGCAGCCATGGGTGGTGGCCCATTTTCTCTGAGATAGAAATATTTCTGTGAGACTTCTTAATTCTCCTCTGCTAATTCTTTCTTCATACCATTGCTTTAATTGAGAGATTTTAGGAATGTTCTTTACACATGCCTATGTACTTGCAGGCACACACACACACACACACACACACACACACACACACACACACATGCGTGCACTTGTATTCACAAACTCACCATAGCATGATATAACAATTATATGCATTTAAATGTACAAGGGCACCTTGTACATTTTTATTTTTTTGTTTTTTTCTCTTTCTTTGTACAGTTCTAGTGGTTATATCAGGGTCTTGTGAATGCTAAGCATACCCTTGATGCCTGAATAATATTCCTGTTTTCAGATTTTATTAAGAGACAGTCAAAGTTGCTCAGACCTTAGACTTGCCATTCTCCTGCCACAACCTCCTCAGTAAGCAAAATTGTTTTTGAGGACTTGTTTTGTTCTAATGTCTCCAGTTCAGCTTTGACCAACATAACAGAAGATACAGTATCTGCAACTTGAATCGCATTGCTTCTCACCAAAAAGATTTTAGGATGGTCTATCCACAAAGTCATGATCTGTGTTCCAACCATCACAATTGCGTTCTGCGAGCCGGGTGGTGGTGGCGCACGCCTTTAATCCAAGCACTCGGGAGGCAGAGCCAGGCGGATCTCTGTGAATTCGAGGCCAGCCTGGGCTACCAAGTGAGTTCCAGGAGAGGCACAAAGCTACACAGAGAAACCCTGTCTCAAAAAAAACCAAAAAAAAAACAAACCAAAAAAAACCAAAACAAAACAATTGCATTCTGCATCATTTTCCTGTGCTAGGATGATTTAGGTGCAGAATACATTTTTGTTGTTATTGTTGTTTTGTTTTTACATCTGGACCAAAGTTTTCCCTCACTCATCTCCCCCTAGTCCCTCCTCCTCCTCACCTTCTCTCTTTTCCCAAGCTCTATCCACTCTTCCTTCTCTGTTTCTCTTCAGAAAAGTGTAGGCTTCCCATAGATATCAGCCAGCCAAGGTATATCAAGCTGCAGTTAGACTAAGTACCTCTTTTCTATTAAGGCTGGACTAGGCAATCCAGAAGGAGGGATTGGTTCCAAAAGCAGGTAGCAGAGTCAGAGACAGCCCCTGTTCCCACTGTTAGGAGTCACAGAAGAAGACCAACTTGCACAGCTGTAACATATATGCAGAGGGCCTAGTCAGTCCCATACAGCTTCCTGGTTGTCAGTTCAGTCTCTGTGAGCACCTATGAGCCAAGTTAAGTTGGTTGTGTGGGTTTTCTTTTGGTGCCCTTGAAACTACTGGCTCCTACAATCTTTTCTACCCCTCTTACTCAGGATTCTCTAAGCTCTGGCTAATATTAAGCTGTAGGTCTCTGCAACGGTTTCCAGCAGTTGCTGGGTGAAACTTCTCTGATGACAATTGGGCTAGGCACAAATCCAGGAGTGTAGCAGAATACCATAGGAATCACTTCACTGACTATTTTTTCAGTTGTGTTTGGTTCTATCATAGGTCTCTGGGGTATCCTGGCCCTCAGGGGTGAGCTCCCTCTCATGGTATGGGTCTCAAGCTAGGCTAGTCATTGGTTGGTCATTCCCACAACTTCTGCACCATCTTCATCCCAGCATATCTTGTAGATAGGTCAAGTTATAGGTCAAAAGGTTTGTGGCGGGGTTGGTGTCCCAGTCCTTCACCTGGAAGTCTTGTCTAGTTACAGGAGATTGCTGTTGTAGTCTCTGTATCTCCCATTGCTAGGAGTCTTAGCTAGGATCACCCTCATAGATTCCTAGGAGTTTCCTCAGTTGCATTAGGTTGCTAGTTCACACCAGAGATGCCCCTAGATTTTAGTTGTTTCTCCTAGTACTCTCTCCCTCCATTCTCCCCATATCTGATCCCTCCTGCCCCCTCCCCCGCCCCCCATCCAGACACCATGCCTCTTTACCAGGAATGTCTATTCTATCTTCCCTTCACAGTGAGATTCATGAGTGCCCCCTTGAGCCCTCCTTGTTAATTAGCTTCTCTGGGTCTGTGAATTGTAGCATAGATATCCTTTACTTTAAGGCTAATATCTACTTGTAAGTGAGTACATACCATGTTTGTCTTTCTGGATCTGGGTTACCTCACTCAGGATGAGTTTTTCTAGCGTCATCTATTTGCCTGCAAATTTTATGATGTCATTGTTTTTAACAGCTGAGTAATACTCCACTGTGTAAATGTACCACATTTTCTTTATCTGTTCTTTGATCGAGGGACATTTAGGTTGTTTCCAGTTTCTAACTGTTATGAATAAAGCTGCTATAAAAATAGTTGAGCAAGTGTCCTTGTGTTATGGTGGAATATCCTATGAGTATACGCCCATGGGTGGTATAGCTGGGCCTTAGTATAGAACAATTCCCAATTTTCTGAGATTCTCCTATATTGATTTTCAAATAGCTGTACAAATTTGAACTCCCACCAGCAGTGGAGGAGTGTTCCCCTTGCTCTACATCCTCTCCTGTCACTAGTGTTTTTTATCTTAGCCATTCTGACAGGTATAAGATGGAATCTCAGTGTCATTTTAATTTGCATTTCCCTGATGGCTAATGATGTTGAACATTTCTTTAAATGATTTGAGATTTATTTGAGATTCCTCTGTTGAGAATTCTGTGTTTAGATCTGTACCCCATTTTAATTTGGACTATTTGGTTTCTTAATGTCTAGTTTCTTGAGTTCTTTATATATTTTGGATATTAGCTCTCTGTCAGATGTGGGGGAGATATTTTCCAATTATGTTGGCTAACCTTTTGTCTGTTCCATTTCTCTTATAGAAGCTTTCCAGTTTCATGAGGTTCAATTTGTTGATTGTCTATCATAGTGCCTGTGTGATTAGTAGTATGTTCAGGAAGTTGTCTCCTGTGTCAGTGCATTCAAGTCTATTCCCAAATTTCTCTTCTATCAGGTTCAGTGTATCTGGTTTTATGTTGAGGTCTTTGATCCACTTGGACTTGAGTTTTGTGCAGAGTGATAGATATCAATCTGTTTGCATTTTTCTACATGCCACCGTCCAGTTAGACCAGCTCCATTTGTTGAAGATGCTTTCATTTTTCCAGTGTATAATTTTTGACTTCTTTGTCAAAAATCAGGTGTCCATAGTGTGTAGATTTACTTCTGAGTCTTCAATTCAATTCCATTGACAAATCTGTTTTTAATGTCAATACCATGCCCACCTTTTTTTATTTCTATAGCTCTGTAGTAGAGCATAGGGATGAAATTAGATATGGTGATAACTCCAGAAGTTCTTTTATTAAACAGGATTGTTTTAGCTATCCTTTTTTTTTCATATGAAGTTGAGTATTGTTCTTTCAAGGTCTGAAAAGAATTGTGTTGGATTTTTTATGGTGATTTTATTGAATGTATAGATTGCTTTTGGTAAGATGACATTTTTTTCACTGTTAATGCTACCATTCCATGAGCATGGGAGATCTTTCCATCTTCTGATAGCTTCTCCAATTCCTTTCTTCAAAGACTTGAAGTTTTTGTCATATAAGTCTTTCATATACTTGGTTAGAGTTATGCCAAAATATTTTATATCATTTGTGGCTATTGTGAAGGGTGTTGTTTCCTGATATCTTTCTCTACCCCTTTCTTGTTTGTATGTTGGAAGGCTACTGATTTTTTTAGTTAATTTTGTGTCCAGTCATTTTGCTGAAGGTGTTTATCAGCTGTAGGATTTCCCTGGTAGAAATTGTGGGGTCACTTGTGTATTCTATTATATCATTTACAAATAATGATACTTTGACATCTTCCTTTCCAATTTTTATCCCTTGATCTCCTTAAGTTGTCTTATTACTGTAGCTAAAACTTCAAGTACTATATTAATAGATATGGAGAGAGTGGACAGCCTTGTCTTGTCCAAGATTTTAGTGGAATTGCTTTGCATTTCTCTCCATTTAAGTTGATGATGACTATTGGTTTGCTCTATGTCATCTTTATTATGTTTAGGTATGTCCCTTATATCTCTGATGACTCTAAGACTTTTTATCATGAAGGGGTGTTAGATTTTGTCAAACGTTTTTTTCTGCATCTAATGAGATTTTCATGTGTTTTTTTTTTCTTTCAGTGTGTTTATATGCTGGATTACATTGACAGATTTTCATATGTTAGACCATCCCTGAATCTCTGGGATGAAGCCCTCTTGGATAATCATAGTGAATGATCTTTTTTTTAATTAAGAGATTTTTTATTCATTTTATATACTGATCACAGATCCTCATCTTCTCTCCTCCTGCCCCTTCAGCCTTCCCTCTCCACCCTGGATTCCCTCCTACAAGAAGATAAGGCCTCCTATGGGGTATCAGCAGAGCCTGGTATATTCAGTTGAGGCATGTCCAAGACCCCCCCCCCCCCCCCCGCATCAAGGCTGTGTGAGGTGACCCACCATAGGTAGTGGGCTCCAAAAAGCCAGCTCATGCACCAGGGATGGATCCTGATCCTACTGACAGGGGGCTCCTTAAGCAGATCAAGCTATACAACTACCTCACTTATACAGAGGGCCTAGTCCAGTCCTGTGGAGGCTCCACTGGTGTTGGTCTAAATTTCATGAGTTCCCACTAGTTTGGTTGTCTCTGTAGGTTTCCCCATCATGATCTTGATGCTCCTTGCTCATAGAATCCCTCTTCTCTCTCTTCAACTGGACTCCTGGTGCTCAGTCTGGTGTTTGGCTGTGGATATCTGCATCTGTTTCCATCAGTAACTGGATGAAGACTCTATGATGACAGAGTATTCACCAATCTGATTACTGGGGTAAACCAGTTCAGGCACACCCTCCACTATTGCTGGTAGTCTGGGCTGGGATCATCCTTGGGGATTCCTGGGAACTTCCCTAGCACCTGGTTTCTCCCTATTCCCATGATGTCTCCCTCAATCAAGGCATCTCTTTCCATGCTCTCTCACTCCATCCCTGGGTGAACCATCTTTTTGATGTGTTCTTGGATTCAGTTTGTGAGTATTTTATTGTGTTTGGGTGAAATGGTCTGTTAGATCTATTTAAGTCATAACATCTGTTAGTTCCATCACTTCTCTATTTCATTTCTGTCTGGACAACCTGTCCCTTGGTGAGTATGGGGTATTGAAGTCTCTCATTACTAATGTGGGGGCTTCAAAATTGTGATTTAAGATTTAGTAATGTTGCTTTTACAAATGTAGGTGTCCTTGCATTTGCAGCTTAGATGTCCTGGTGTATTTGTCATCTAATGTGTATGAAATGTCCTTTTCCATATCAGTTGATTAATTTTATTTTGAAGTTAGATATTTTGTTATATTATGGTAGCTATCTAATATCTAACAAATAAATACTAGCTTGCTTTTTAGGTCCATTTGATTGGAAAGTCTTTATCCAATCCTTTACTCGGAGGTGATGTCTTTCTTTGATGTTAAGGTGTATTTCTTATATGCAGCAGAATAATGGATCTTGTTTTTGTATCCATTCTGTTAGTTTCTTTTTATTGGGGAATTGAGTCCATTGATATTAAGAGATATTAATGACCACTCATTGTTAATTCCTGTTATTTTGTTGTTGTTTGGTGGTGGTGGTGGTGGTGGTGGTGGTGGTGTGTGTGTGTGTGTGTGTGGTTGTTTCCCTTCTCTGGATTTTGGTGGTGTGAGATTATCTACTGCCTGTGTTTTTGTGGGTATAGTTAACTTTTTTGGGTTAGAGTTTTTTCTAGTACCTTCTGAAGAGCTGGATTTGTGGATAGATATTGTTTGAATTTGACTTTGTCATGAAATAGCTTGTTTTCTCCATGTATGATGAATGATGAAACTTTTGCTGCTTATATTAGTTTGGGCTTGATATAGATATATAGGATATAGATATGATAGGATAAAAGAGTAGATTGTTGAACCTACTTTTAAAGAGCAACAACTTGTTTGAAATGTTTTACATTGCTATGGATTTTAGTTTATTGATACAAATTTAAAGTTAATTTTGTTATACTGTGTGTATATTTCTACTCTTGTTTAAGGTATTATGTTTGTGCAGCTCATTTGAAATTGTAATGGATAATTAAGAAATAGATTAATAATTAGTCATCTATGATACTCACACTTGTAGTCATGTTAGTTAAGTTTTCTAGATATATTTCAGTTAGGTAGGTAATGGTAATCTTCAAACACTTCAAAGACCTACAGAATTTGGCATTTAAAATGTTTTAAGAACTTAGAATTTTCTGGACAATGAGACACGTCTGTTCCTGGCAGCACAGATTTACTTCAAAGAGAAAGATGGGCATCAAAGACACTCCATATGGAGTTTATCTTCTTCTTGGCAAAAATAACCATTTGGGCAAGAAACTGTTCTTGCCTGGAGTGCTTGACAAAATGTCATATAAATTGGACATGCAGGACCCATAGGAAGGTGACTACTGAACTTTGCAAGTCAAAATGTTCCTTCAGGTTCTTGCTTTGCAGAGAAAACTACCAGACATTCTACAGGACACACAGAGAAAAGTGACTGAGAGACTCTAGGCCTATGGAATGAAGATGGATGGAAGCCCCAAGATTACAGAGCAACTTTAGATGACTGTCCAGGCAGGTAGTTGTCTGTGTCATTCTAGATTTTTGGAAGTTGCTTACAATGTTCTTCCTGTTTATTTAGGTAATATTATATCCTTCTGAGGTCTTTAATGTAGTTGAAGACTAGATAGTTATAATTTTCCTTGGTTATGATAAAAGATAAATTAGATATAAAACTTTAGATTCACAAATATAGAATAGATAGAATATTTTCTTCAATTTTGCCAAATACAAATAGACTAGATATTGTAACTGTAATTCTTGCTTGATAACTGTTTGTTATATGTAATTTTACTATATTAAAGTCAAAACCTTCCTTTTAACTAAACTGAAAAGGGGAAATGCTGTGGGATAATGCTTTTGTACACTGGTTTAATAAAATGCTGATTGGCCTGTAGCCAGACAGGAAGTATAGGCAGGATAAGCAGAGAGGAGAATTCTGAGAAGAGGAAGGCTGAGTCAAGAGACACCAGTCTGCCGTCCAGGGAGAAGAATATAATGGCACACAGGTAAAGCCACAGAATATGTGACAACACACAGATTAAAAGAAATGGGCTGAGTTTAAGTGAAAGAGCTAGTCAGTAGTTAGCCTGAGCTAATGGCCAAGCAGTTTTAATTAATATAAGCCTCTGTGTGTTTACTTGGGTCCAAGCGGCTACAGGACTGATGGGTGAGAGATGATTGTCCTTACCATGGGCCAGGTGGGACACAGGAAAACTTCAGCTACATGGGCTGGCATCCATGTTGCCTTAGAGTCTGCAAGACATCTATCCAGGCCCTTCTTGCTTTTAAAGTTTGCATTGAGAAGTTGAGTGTAATTCTAATAGGTCTGACTTTATATGTTACTTGGACCTTTACCCATGCAGCTTTTAATATTCTTTGTTTGTTCTATATGTTTAGTGTTTTGATTGTTATGTGGACTTTCTTTTCTTACCCAGTCTATTTGGTATTCTATAAGCTTCCTGTATCTTTGTAGGCATGTTCTTCATTAGGTAAGGGAAATTTTCTTCTATGATTTTGTTAAATGCATTTTCTGTTTTTTTGAGCTGGAACTCTTCTCCTTTCTCTATTCCTATTAGCTTTGGTCTTTTCATGGTGTACAAGATGAATAGATGTTTTATGTTAGGAGTTTTTTAAATTTAATATTTTCCATGAAAGATGAATCTATTTCTTCTATTATATCTTATGCATGAGAATCTCTCTTCCATCTCTTGTATTCTGTTGGTGATGCTTGTGTGTGTGGTTCCTGTTTGCTTACCCAGATTTTCCATTTCCTGAATTCCCTCAGTTTATGTTTTCTTTATTGCTTCTATTTCCATTTTCATATCTTGAATAGTTTCCTTCACCTGTTTTTTTTTTTCTTGTCTTTCTTGGCACTTTTTTAAGGGAATTTATTGATTTCTTCCAGTGTTTGTCTTTTCCTAGATTTCTTTAAGGGTTTTTTAAATTTCCTCTTTAAGAACCTCTATCATCTTCATAAATTATTTAAGGTCATTTTCTTGTACTTTAGTTGCATTGGAATATTCAGGTCTTGCTATTATAGGATAGCTGGGCTCTGATAGTGCCATATTACCCTGGCTATTGTTGATTATAATTTTACATTGGCATTTAGGCATTTGAGTTTGTATTAAGTCCAGGCCCTGATATCTGAGTTTGTCTTTGGTGGGTGGGTACTTTGTTTCTTGGTTTCTGTTTTCTCTTTGGTTTTCTGGTCTTCTAGATTTCTAGTGGCTGGTATGACCTATGATCTAGTAGGAAGTCTGTTCAAGTTGGGAACTGGCCTTCTGGAGGTTAGCTTGGCCTTTTGTGCAGCAGGGGTTGTATGTTCTTCTGATAGGTATGGCTTCCACCTCTTCTTCTGACTGGTACCTCTTTGTCCTGAGTGATGGAAGTCCACTGTGATTTGGGGCAGAGCCCCAGCACCAGGGTGGGGGATGAGCTGAGATGGTGTGAGCTGTGGGAAAGGTCAGTGGGAACAGAAGATGAGAGTTATAACACAAATGTCTAATAGGCCTTTTAATAAAAATCTGGAGCCAGATATTGGAGTAAATTCTGAAAGATCAGAGAGACAAAGGAATAAGACACATCTTACCTCTAGGACTCCTCAGCCTGAAAATCCCCTGTTTCTGTCTTCTTATGCTTTATATACCTCTCTCCATCCAGCTGTCACCTCCTGTCTCAACTTTCCTAATGCTGGAATTCAAGGTGTGTGACTTTCAAATACTGGGATTAAAGGTGTGTGCCACCACTGCCTGGCTCAGTTTGTCTCCTAGACTGAATCAGTCTCATTCCAGGGTGGTTTTGAACTCACATAGAGCCACACAGATCTCTGCCTCCCTAGTGCTAGGATTAAAAGTGTCTGCCACCAGTGCCTGGCATCAATGTTTAATCTAGTTGCTTTTTCTGTTCTCTGATCTTCAGGCAAATTTTATTAGGGTGCACAATAGATCACCACAAAGAGTAGGGCAGTTCAGCTGTCAGGTGGGTCAGTCACCTGTTCTTCTGACTGGTGAGTACACAATTTTTTTTTTAATTTTTAATTTTTTTTTAATTTTATTTATTTATTTTTTTTAGTTTTTCGAGACAGGGTTTTTCTGTGTAGTTTTGTGCCTTTCCTGGATCTCGCTCTGTAGACCAGGCTGGCCTTGAACTCACAAAGATCCGCTTGCCTCTGCTTCCTGAGTGCTGGGATTAAAGTCATGTGCCACGACCACCTGGTGAGTACACACATTTTTATAACATCATTTTCATGGCAGATATAGAAAATAATTTTCAGTCATCTTAAGACTACACTCACTTTATAGAAGAATGAAATATAAAGCTAATGGTTTACAAGATAGGATGATGGTCTATGGGGCTCTGTCTCTACTCTGTTTGTCTTGCTCTGTGTGGTCAGGGGTGAAGCTGAATGCTCCCTGCTCTGTTAGGAGAGGAACCTCTGTATGGAGTTTCCAGAAAGATATATGAAGAGGTGTAGGGTGAAAACTCAGGGGCCAGTATGGGAAGTATATTCATGTTAGCATGCTGGAAAACAAGCTCTTATCAACTCAGGAGAGCCTTTGTTAAATTTTCAAGAATTATGTGAATTGTCAAACAGACATTATTAAAAATCAAATCATGTAAGCATATGATTAAATAAATGATATTAAAAGAAAATGAAAAACATACTCAAAATGCATGACTGTTATTTAAATACATATTACTGTGACCTATAGTGATGTGGTACTTCTACCTCCTGTGTCATTGTGGAAGGAAAATTATACTGCAGAGTGTTGCTGTGCATTGCCTCAGCTTGCCTACAGTGACAAATCTTGGTTGCTCAAAACTGGCCATGGTGGGAGTTGTTGCTCAAATCTTAAATCTGTTTTCTAATAAAAAACCCAGTACCAGATATTGGGGTAAATGCTAAAAAATCAGAGGGAGAAAGGAACAAACCATTGCCACATCTCACCTCATCAATTCCATGAATCTTCTGACTAAAATCCTCTGAGTCCTCACCTGAAAGGCTCCAGCCAAAAAAGCCTCTATCTGAAAGGGACACTTTTGCCAAAAAAGCCTTTAGTTACTGTCTCATCATGCCTTGTATACCTTTCTCTGCCCAGCTCTCACTTCCTGGGATTAAAGGCATGTGTTCTTCCCAGTGCTGGCATTAAAGGTGTGTGCCACCACTGCCTGGCTCTGTTTTCTCTTCTAGACTGAGTCAGTCTCATGTAGTCCAGGATTGCTTTGAACTCACAGAGGTCTAGATGGATCTCTGCCTCCCGAGTACTAGGATTAAAGGTGTGTGCCACCACTGCCTGGCTTCTATGTTTAATCTAGTAGCTCGATCTGTTCTCTGATCATCAGGCAAGTTTTATTAGGGTACATAATATATCACCACATTGCTCCCTTTTTTGTCTAAAATAATGAAAGAAGGTTGTAACTAATATAAGAAAAACTATATACAATAAGTACAATAAGTATATATAATAAATACAGTCAATAATGACATTAACAATGTCCAGTCCGTAAACATTTGAAAATGCAGAGAAAATACTCCATTATTTATCCTATTTTGGTGAGTCCAAAGTGTTGTACCTAATTCATGTTCTATCCTAACTTGTATTACCAACCCCAAACTATCTTTTGATGTCTTTCAAACTTATACACTTTACACCTCTTTAGTGAGTTTCTTTTCTGAATTTATTAATAAGGAAAACTATAACTGTCTAGTCTTCTACTCCCTCAGAGACCCAAGAAGGAAATAATATTTACTGAGAAAGCAGAAAGTTCAAATGGGCAAATTCCAAAAAATGTGAGAGGTGACAAAAACAGCTGGCTGCCCGGACAGCCACCCAAGTTTCCTCTGCAATGCTGGGGCAGCCATCTTTGGCCTGTAGGCTTAGCATATCGGACAGACTTTTCTGTGAAGCAGGATTTTCTGAAAGGGCCTTCCTACCTTGTTTTGGCAAGGTTTGGCAGTCTTTTCTTTTGCGTCTTGCTTGTCTGTTTGGATAGCATACTGTCAGTAATCACGGCAAGGGAACTTTCTTGATGAGTGGCTAAGTTTTGCCACTAAAAAAGTAAACTCCATATGGAGTTTCTTCAATGCCCATCATCTTCTCTGAAGTAGATTGGTGCTGCCAGGAGCAGATGTATCTCATGAGGGAGACCAACTCCCACTTATCCCCCAGGGTACTCTTGAGGAGAAAGTGATAAGAGATTTAGATGGAAATATAGAGGGAAAAGAGACAGATAGAAACACAGGATAGCCTTGGGAGGGCCTGGATCCCTATTCACTGGTCCTTTCTATTTTGGTGGAGCAAAGACCTCTCCCTAGCACAATCAAGTGCAAACCCTTCCAATCACCTACTAACCATGCACATGGTCAAGAAATCCTCTAATACAGCTCTGCTGGGTAATGCAAGCTCAGATCTCACTAGGAACCTTTGTGGGCCTCCATAGTCTCATAGTCACAAAGAAAATAAGAATCTATGTTATTAAAACACTTTTTTTTTCAAACAATAACTCTCAATCTAATCTACTTTGGTTAGCTTTTTTTCTGACCATTATCAATTAACAACTTGTAACCTAAACAATGACAATTATCTATAACCCATTGAAAGGCCAAGAACCACCCACCCCACCTCTTGGGAATGTGGGTTTTGTGTTCTTAAAATTACTTCCTGCTGTCTAGGGGTAAAGGCATCTTTAGGGGATCCTGAAGAGAAAAAAATTGTCAAGTCCTGAGAGAGGTAGCTATATCATTTCTTGTCCAGTCTCTGCATAAGACAAAAGTATAGTGCTTGTCTCAAGTTGTGGCTAGAGTAGTCTGTGAGGCTGTATCATCTCAGCTAGCCATCTTGGTGTTGTCCTGAGCAGTTTTTAGTCCAAAGCCAATCTTTGGGTGGTGTTTGTCAGTTTGGTGGTGTTATCATAGTCCTGATGGAATTGTCATTGTGGGGTTCCATCATCCTTTTGGAGACTTCAAAGTCACTATTAGGCATGGTCATGGTTCACTGCAGAAAATCTTTATTGTGGGACATTTTTTTTCTAGATGATTTGTCCTTTTTCTTCAGATGTCTCATTTGTCCAGTGATCTTCAGATTCCTTAGCTTTCATTCCCCTGAAAGGCAAAAACAAAACCCTTCCCCAATCCTAACTTTGGGGAGTTTCTAAATCTAATCTGTATCAATTTTGATTTATGGTTTTCTCTGATTTTTTGTTTTCTCTTCTATAGCCATTCTATCATATATAGTTACATGGTGTTTTACAATAGGCATTAGGTTCTTTAATTGCTCTGGGAAGGAGTTTCTTCCATGGTGACAGGAAAGGACTGAACTGAATTTGACATGGGGGCCTGAGAGAGGCCCCTCAGGGAGTTTCCTAATGACAAAGGCAAAGGATTACCTTGTCTGTTCCTAGGAATGTCCTGTTTAGAGTCCCCTTTTAGGTGGCCTTGTTTATGGCAGTTGAAACATTTGATATTACTATTTTCCTTCAAACCTCTGGAAATCACCTCTCCTATCCAAGCATCATCATGGTTATGAGATTCAATATTAATTATATCTTGGATCCATTCCTCAAAGGGTACTGATCTTGCCTTTAATGGCCTAATTATCCTTTTGCATTGTTCATTAACATTTTCAAATGCCAGAGATTCAATTATTATTTGTTTAGCTTCTAAAGTTTGTATCATTCTATTTACTGCTGAAGTCAATCTTTGTAAGAAACAGTTAAGGTTTCTTTAGTGCCCTGTATCACTTTAGTAAATGACTCAATTTTCTTCCCTACTTCTTCAATTCTATCCCAAGCCTTCAAGGCTGCCATTCAGCATAAAGCTAAATTGTGGTCATTATATAAATACTGTCTTTGTATATCAGCATAATCACCCACTCCAAGAAGTTGATCTTGGAAAATTTCCATACCTCTAGCCCTACTTCATTGTTCAATGGTCTTAGCTTCATCCTTCCACTAGGTCCTCCATTGTAATTGCGGACTAGCCTCTAAGACTGCTATAACCAAATCTCTCCAGTCTTGAGGGATACTACTATTACAAGTTGACCACACGTTTAACATCTGCTTCATGAAAGATGAGTGGATGCCATATGAGACTATTGCTTCTTTGACTCTCCTCAAATCTAACATTTGCACAGCAGTCCAATTAGCTCATACTCAGTCTTGGAGATATCTATCATTTGTCAGTTCCTGTAAGGTTACTGAACAAATTAAGGTTGGCTATTTGAAACCCTTAGGCTGTTTCTCTGTAACCATATAATGCAGTGCTGAGATTGGTTCTCCTTTAAATTCCTCTGTCTGGGTCTGAATATCTCTATGGTCTGTTTTAACAGTTTTTCTAAAACTTTTATCTTGACACTCATATTAACCTACTTTTTAATAATAAAACAGAAATGATCAAACAAATAATATTTATAATTGATGTTACATAAATCCCATCAACATTAATTATCCTCTCATTTAATTGTTCCATTATCAGAACACCAATTGTATTATCAAACAGAGACCAAACACCCTCCATTGTAAAAATGTTTCCCTTTTTTAATGTGGGAAAAAGCTTTCTTTTAACTGATTTCTCCTCTTAAGAAATCCCAATTGACTCACCAAATCTGCTGACAGTGGTGATTCAGATGATGGTGTGGCAGCAGCTCGAGGAGGGGGCCCAAAGAAAGCCAAAATCCACCAGGAGAGGAAAGAAGCAAAATCCAGCCATCTTCACAGGGAAAAATGTGTGAAAGTGGCTAAATCCTGTGGATTTCAAGCCCCAAAGCCTATGGAGTTTGGTGCAGAGAGGCTGCAACAAAAACTTATCCAGTGGGTTAGGGTGTCTGGCCCAGGTTGGTTGGAGATTCCATTTATGTGTAACTCAGTCCTCAGCCAGGGAATGCAAGGCCACAGGCAAGCAGCCTTTTTGTAAGTTCATGTCCCACAAGTTGGATGCCAGATGTAATATGAATTCCTAAATGGTCTTAATAAAAAAACCAGAGCCAGATATTGGGGTAAATGCTGAAAGATCAGAGAGACAAAGGAACAAGCCGTTGCCATGTCTCACCTCACCAATTCCACAAATCATTTGACTGAAATCCTCTGAGTCCTCACCTGAAAGGCACCAGTCAAAAAAGCCTCTAACCGAAAAGAATGCTTCTGCCAAAAAGCATTTCTGTCTCCTCATGCCTTATATACCTTTCTCTGCCCAGCTCTCACTTCCTGGGATTAAAGGCATGTGTGCTTCCCAGTACTGGGATTAAAGGTGTTTGTGCTTCCCAGTACTGGTATTAAAGGTGTGTGCCACTACTGACTGGCTCTGTTTTCTCTCCTAGACTGAATCAATCTCATGTAGTCCAGGGTGGCTTTGAACTCACAGAGATCCAGATGGATCTCTGCTTCCTGAGTGCTAGGATTAAAAGTATGTGCAATACTGCTGGCCTCTATGTTTAATTGAGTGGCTTGTTCTGTTCTCTGATCTTTAGGCAAATTTTATTAGAGTACACAGTATATCACCACAGTATTTACTCTATGGTAAGTAGCAGATTACCTTCACTTATTGCTTTCTACCAAGAATGTATTGATAACATCACTTAAAAGTTTTGTATGTTGTATGAACCAGAAAAACATGTAAGTAAATATTGTCCCATTAACAAACAGAAGGCACTTCTATGCAGATCACAACACCAGCACTTTTTTGTAATCAGTTCCTGTTAGTTCAGTATTTATAACTCAAAGCCAGACTATTTAATGTTGTTGAGAGAGAGTAAGAGAGTGAGAGTGAGAGCAAGAAACAGACAGACAGACACACAGACACACAGACACACAGACACACACACACACACACACACACACACACACACACACGCACGCACACACACATAGACAGAGAGAGAGAGAGAGAGAGAGAGAGAGAGAGAGAGAGAGAGAGAGAGAGAAACAGAAAGAGACCAAGACGGACATACAGACACACATCACACACCACTAGCAAAAAATAACATTGAGTGGAAAATGATTTTCTATTGAGGATAGATCCTGGGAACTTAGAAACATATGGGATCTATTTCAATATACACATGCGCATTTTTTCTTTGCCCCTGGAAATTCTTTTAAGCCCTTAATCTTGGGTAATGTTGGGTCCCTAAGAACCAGGCGCTCTTTAAATTTTAGTGTTTCTAGGTTAATATAGTGTAAGCCAATAAAAGCATGCTACCACATGCCAAAAGACACAACAGTCATGGTGTCAGACCAGGGAAATTTCCAGCAGATGGTGCCGGTGACAAATGTCAGTTTGTACTTTTATACATAAGGAAAGAAAACTGTAAACAATCACGTTGGAGCTGTTTTGCCCAAACTGAATGGTGATATAGACTCCACAGCCTACTCTCCTTCTGGGACCTGTACTTTTGGTGACAAGGTAGCCAATGAAACAAACAAGCAAACAAAAAGATGCTCTGAGAAATAACTGACCTGAATGGCTGGTGAGTTCAGCCCCCCATAGCTGCTCTTGTCCGGCTCCAAGCACTCTGTTAATCCCAAACCCTGTCACTGTGGTTCTAACTTTCCAGCTAGCAACAGAATGGTCTGTCATCCATTTCCAAGTTAGGTTATGTTCTGGTGACCTAGATGTAGTGAAAATAGCCTTGTGCTGTATTTTATAAAATCTAATTCAAGAATATCTTCTAATTTAGAAGGCAGCAATCCCCAAGAGCTCTCTTAGATGAAAGAATGCTATTACCCTATGAATTCACACTTGACTATTGCAAGAGATCAATGAGGAAAATCTTGAAGATCTTAATTCTCTGATTGTTAGTTCATCATTAACTTTGGTTACCAATTACTGATTAAATGGTTCCTCAAAATGCATTCTGTTATTCTCTTCTCTCTTCCATGAGTCCCTAACAATTGAATGTGCGTTTCAGAACCACATAGAGGGATTGCTACAGTGCAGAAAGCTAGAACCTATCTCCAGAGGTTCCACTTATAGATGTGGTGTGAGGCAAAGGATATGTATGTCAAATATTCTTCTACATGATGCTGGTGGCTCCAATCTTGGTCCATATTAGAAGCCACAGCTCTCCACAGATCATAAAAGAAAAACATATTCAAAGTTCATATGTTTTTGGAAACAGAAAAGTTATATATGAAAGTGTGGAGGAGAGAAACAGATTGAGAAAAGTGGATCTCAAGACAATAAGTGCTGAACACTTGAACCTGACCATGGGGGTTAGAAGATTTGGCCAAGTTCTCAACAGTTGGACCTCATGCAAATGAAATCACAGGCTGGTTATAGAATGGATTTACCCAGGTGTGGTTGTAATAAATGGGACCTCTGGGGCTCATGAATTAACCTTGCCTCTTTTGAAGCTCTAGGCAGTGTTTGTGGTCCTGCCTGTACTTTACAATTACCTAGAGAGTTGTAAACACTACCTGTACCTAGGCTACCACCAAAGCCATTAAGTCATCTTCTGAGAGTGAAGTATGGATAGTGGATATTTTCAAGAATGTGTGCTCTCAGAGGAGCTAGGTCCCCCTCAAAGATACTGAATTATTTGGTGTGAGAAATGTTTTCAAAATTATCTAGTATTTCAGTTTTAAAATTAATGTAGTGATTCTAACTTGTACTTGATATCTAGAGTATAGTTAGTCTGTGATAAACATCACGATAATGATTGCCTCATTGTCATTTTTTGAAAAACTTGAGTTAGGAACTTTTCTCCTTGGCTTGCTCATAGTTTTAATGAGGAGATAGAAAACAGGATCAATTGGACACATGCAAAATTTTTAGTATATATCATGAGCACCCAATCGGCTAAATCTGGTTCATCATCTGTCTTTGTATAACTTTCAGTTTATGTATTAAAGGAAAAGTAATATTATATGTGAAAGACAAATTTAAGTATCCATAAGGTTTTAAAGTAACACTGTTTTGAATATCTGTTTTCATTCCATGCCTAGACTTTTACTTATTGAGGATGGCCACTTTTGTTTACAGAGTTTCACAGAGCACAAATGCCTATATGGCCCTCATCAATTAAAAAGTATTACATAGCTCTTTACAACCTGGGCTGGCTGAAGACATCTACCATCCCTCCTGGTGCTTTGTGGCACCATTATTATGAACAAATGTATGGTGGGTAAATGGGAAAGAAATAGAAGTGTGGGTGGCCAGCTCTCACCTTTTCAAAGATTCCTATGAAGAGAAGAGGAGAGAGGGATAAGAAAATATTAGATAGAACGACAGCAAAGAGGGGAAATACAGAAACACAGGATAGCTTTGGGAGGATCTGGGTCAATACCCAAAGGCCTTTTCTGTTTATTCGAAAGGGGTTTTTATAACAATGCCAAGGGCTTGAGCCAAAACCTCCCCCTTGCTAGATCAAAGCACACCACACAGCCAAGTGTAGACCCTTCCAAACACCTGGTAACCACACCTATTGTCAAGTCATCTCCTTATGCAGCTGTGCTGGATAAAGCAAGCTCAGATTCTTGGACCCTGAGTAATTTGGGCCTCCACTAATTCTCCCTTCTTAATATTCTAAAGGGTTCCCCAGACCCCTCAGATAGATTGTATCTGCATTATGTCATCCTTCTTCACTAACCAGCCTTGCCTGTTATAGAGATACACTTTCCGTCAAGTGTACTGTCTTAGGTTGGCAGCTAGTAAGAAGGACTTACCTGTCTCTGACTACCAGCCTCTGGCAGGGGAAATTGCAGAGCTTAACTCTATGTAGCCCTGACTCAGGTCCCTAACTCAGGTCCCTACTAAGAGCTTACAAGTAGCTGAAACAACCACAGCAATCCCTATGGCTGCCACACCCCCCAGTAAAGGAGTAGAGGATGACCAAGATAGAATGTCCTTTTTGAATGGGTCTAAGATGTCTATAGCAGCCTCAGCTGCACTAAGCCCTTTTTTAAATCAATAAACTCTTGATGCAACCACATCAAATAAATCAGTAAACTCCTGATACAACCATATCAAACCTAAAGACTCCCTTAGCTTCACCAAACTATGGTTCATCACTATCAACAGGTTAACATAATTCTAGCATGAATATTACTATACATACTTAACAAGTCTTGTGAACTTACATCCAAAAGCAAACTCTCCATAGGACTATTTATACTTTACAAACTTTAGCAAACATTCAAAAGTGATCTCTTAATAATAAAACTATTTACATTTTCTTCTAACAAGACATAGGAAGTATTAACACAAATTAACATTAGTACACTCAAGGGACAAGAAATTTTTTTTTAAAAAATTAAAGAGACTGAGGAATATTAACTCCCCCCTTTCTTTATAATTTTTTAAAGCTGCATCTTGAGCCTGGTTAGAAAAAAAAAAAAAAACAACTCATACTTCTCCATTTAAACAGTTCCATTTTTAACATAAAACAGTTCATGAGTCATCACAGTTAATAAAGTATATATGCATACACAAAACAATTCATAAGTAATCACATGTTGATAGAGTCTATATGTGTAAATCAAGTCAAAATTGTCCCATTGCAATTGAATCACTCCTGTCCATCCCATTTCTTAATTCTGAAAAATTAAAAAAGACAGTTCCAATACAAGTCTTAACGTCCCATTGAAAAATTTCTGATACCAGTTTTAAAGTTACAAATATGAAGATACCCACAACCAAAACCTTTTTGCAGTTCCTCTGAATATCAGTTCAGTTCAAACAGTCTCTGAAACTTTTGTTCTCAGCTCTTGGCTGTGCTTTGCAGTCCATAGCCTTCCCCTAAGGCAATTTTGCTCCAGGGCAAAGCTATTACCTCCACAATTAGTGCCACAGTAGCTGGCTGGTGCAGAATGCCTTTGGAAAGAGATCTTTTTACAGCCAGCAAACAGAAACTGCATGGCTTTGGCTGCTGGCTCTCACAGCTTTCACAGTTCTGGTCTGTCTGTGCCTCATATAACTGGGCCTGCCTGCCTAGAATCTCTGGCATCTTGAGGCTCTGAGGGCTCTCTTGTGCCTTGTGCTGCATGGCCTAATGCTACCCACTGCTACAAGCTACAGTTCTCAAGCAGCCCTTCTGGGTCAGGGAGGAGACCCAGCTGTGGACAGTCATGGCTGCTGCACCCCGGCTCTGTGACCTGCTTTGCTTGGGGTCTGTCCTCCATGTGCTGCCCTGCTTGCCTGGTCGAAACAACTCCCAGAGTGGCCTCGTGGCTCTGCTTCATTCTTTCGCTGGGAGCTTGGGCTGCTCTAGGTTCCAGTGTCCCTGACATTCAGCATGGAGCATGGCTATGCATCACCTCAGCATTTCTCGATGCCATCCCATGCAGTGACACATCTCAGTTGCCCATCTGGTGGCACCTCTCCCATGGCATCTCTGCTGGGTACTGGCCACCAAGGCCTGCTCTCTCTACTGCACTCCAAGCCGCTACTGCCACTGCCTGCCATTTGCCTCTCTTGCAGTGTGGCATCTCTGCTTGGCCCCTCACTGCAGCTTCTTCTCTGCAGAAAGCTTTCAGAACCTCACTGCTTGCACTGTCTCTTGGCATCTGCTGCCTGGGAAGCTATGATGTCCCATGGGTCTCAGCTGCTGATACCTGGCTGGGGCAGCTGCTCACATTCTGCTGTTGTGGCTTTCTGAAGCTTCTGAAGCCACTCAGACTGCTAAGTTTATAGTGGCTGCTAAGTCCTGGACACTGCTTTGTGTGCCCCAGGTCACTTCTGTGCTGGGAGGGAGAACTACTCTACTCTAAATTAATTTATATTAATCCTTCACCTTATTCCTAAACCTAAAGCTTATTCTACTCTAATATACCTAAGCCTACACTTCTCAAACTAAACTTCACCAAACTTTTTTACAACTTTAGAGAGAGAAACAGAGAAATAGAGACAGAGACAGAGACACAGAAAGATACTTGCTGCAGTCTAACTTTTACCACTTGCTTTATAGTTACAATTTTACTCCTGGAGAATAGAATACCATCACTTTAACCTTCATTAATACTTGGACATGTTCAACTGCTTCCACGGTGCCACCTGCTCTCTCTTACTTATTTCCTCTGCACCCAAGGCTCGAGTTCTGGCACCATCTGTGGGGGTTCCATATTCTGGGAGCCATCTGTGGGAGACCTGCTTCCAACTTTTTCAGGGTTCCTAGGAGAAGGAGAGAGGGATAATTAAATATTAGATAGAAAGACAGTGAAGAGGAGAAAGACAGAAACACAGGATAGCTTTGGGAGGATCTGGGTCAATACCCAAAGGCCTTTTCTGTTTATTCAAAAGGGGTTTTTATAACAATGCCAAGGGCTTGGGCCAAAGACCTCCCCCTTGCAAGATCAAAGCACACCACATAACCAAGAGTAGACTTCTCCAAATACCTGGTAACCACTCCCGTGGTCAAATCATCCCCTTATGCAGCTGTGCTTTGTAGTGGGTAGCCATTCCAGCTTTGATCTGAAAGTTCCAACCCCCATTGAGACTTCGGCAACTGTCACACCTACAAGGCGGGGCCAAGGGAGGTGCCTGGAGGCCCGAGACCTGGATGGGCCATCGCTCTCTTGGGGGCCGGGACCCTGGACGGTGGAGGTGGGCCAAGCAGAGCTCCAGAGAACACCACTGGACTGCGATACACCTTCCCCAGACCCTGCGACCTACCTATCCCTTAATTTGTAAGTTACGCCATTAAATAAATCTCCTTTTAACTATGTGGAGTGGCCTTAATAATTTCACCAATATCTGGCGCTCACGTGGGGCAAATTCCAAAGCAAGCTCAGATTTTTGGACCCTGAGTAATTTGGGCCTCCACAGAAAATTTGATCGATTCATGAACTGTGGAGAGAGGCAGAACTGAAGAGGCAAAGGCAGTGAGGAATGCAGTGATGTGGGTGGCCTGCTTGCCACCCATGGCCATGGTGACGTCCAGACCCAGGCTGCTGCCAAGGACCATGTCTAGATCTATGATTCTACACCAGTTGGGATCTGTCTTGACATCCATGGCCCATGCGGCCACCTAAGGCCACATAGGTGGTCAAGGTCTGGGCTGCCACTTGTGGCCATGATGGTGTTCAAGGGCTGTGCTGCCACAGAGGCCATGCCAATCTGAGTGGCCTGCTATACCACCCAGTGCCATGGTGACATCCAGTCCCAATCTGAAGCTAAGGGCCATGTCTGGGTCCATGGTCCTACCACAACCAACATCTGTGTTGATCTCCATGACTTCAGTTACCACTGAAGGCTGTGCAGATGCTTGAGGTCTGAGCCACAACCAGGGATTAGGTTGGAGTCTAAGGGTCATCCTGTAGCCAGGGCCATACAGATCTGAGTAGCCTGCACTACCACCCAGGGCCATGGTGATGTTCAGGCCCAAGTTCCTACCGATGACCATGTCTGAGTCCACCATCCTGCTGCAGCCAGGGTCTGTGTTGATGTCTGTGGCCTGTGATGTTACCAAAGTTCATATAAATGCCTGGGGTCTGGGCCAACACCTATGACCATGTTGGTTTCTGAGGGCCATGCTGTAACCAGGTCCATACTCATCTTAGTGGCCTGTGGTGCCACTGGGGCCATGGTGATATTTAGGCCTTAGCTGTTGCAGAGGGCCATGTCTAGGCCTGTGGTTTTACTGCAACTGAGGTCTGTGTTGATCTTCATGGCCTATATTACCACAGGGGGCCATAGGAACCATGTGTGTTAAAATCCGAGGGCTGTCCTAACTGGCTACTGCCCTTTTCTGACCCTGGGAGAGCTAGCCTGCCCTTCACAGGAGAGCTGGCCCTACACTCAGGAGAGATGGTCCCAATGGCATGGGCATAGAAGATCTGGTTCTGTCCTTTACCAAAGAGGGGCAGTCCCAGTGACTTGGATTGACCACAAAACAGCTACCACCCAGACCCACGTCCAGGACTTTGAGTTGACCCACCCCCACATCTAAACCATCTATGTAACCTACCAGTGTGGATGAAGAGGGTCCTGTGGTACCCAAGCTGCAAGATTTCTGTGACTTGGGTCAATAGCAGGATATCTGAGAGAGGTTTTGATGAGGGTCCCATATTGATGGTGTAGCAGAAGGTCTTGAACTAGACCAACAACTCATTACAATGAACATTTGTAAGTAAAGCTGAGTGGACAGAAGGGTCTACTGCTTGATATGATTCAGCTCCCAATGTACTAAGATGAATGAAGAAGTTTTGGAGAGGTAGGAAAGACAGAGGAGCCAAGTGGTGTTTTTTTTTTTCTGTTTTCATTTTGTTTTGTTTTTAATTACTATTTTTAAAATTTTCTTTTGGTGGGGATGCTACAGGAGTTAGGGACTGGGAAATGAACAGGATTAGGGTATATGATGTGAAATTCCCAAAGAATCAATAAAAATTATGTTAAAAAGTATTACATGTTTATTTACTACAAATGTTTGTTGATCTTTGATCTAGAGTGTGAGTGGTAGATACAGTAGTTATAAATTAACGCAGGCAAGTATGGTGTCTGTGGATCTAAGATGCCACAACTAGTTCTGATTCTAAGCAGAAGAGGACTTGTTGGTAAGGTTTATTGCATCATGACATTTTGTATTAAGTTGAGAAACATTAAAAATTATGGATCAAATATAATGAGCAATAAGTCCATGGTCCTTGGAAGATCTTGAGTAAATCAAGTATTTTGAATTCTGGTTTTTTAATTTGGAAAGTTATTGGACCACTCAGAGTATCATTTGGCTCCACACAAGTCTCCCTCAACTCTTCACCCTCTCTCCCCTGCCTCTTTTTTCTATAAAAGAGTGGTGAGAGATGAGTGAGGGCGTAGAGGTCACAGCTGATGTGATGTGGTTTATAAGCTGTGGATGGTACTCTCCAAGGCATCTCTTCAAACAATTCAAAAACCTGGAGAAGTTGTTCTTATCTGTAGAGGATACTGAACCCATAAGATCCTATGTTGACTTAATCTTAATTTCTGATTCTATTTCAATCCTTGTCGAAATACTTCTGGTGCCTTATCTCCAATACTGCCATTGAATACCACAGTTATTCATAATTAGGTGCTCTTCTTTGATTCTTGAAGTTCCTTAGAGAGACAAAATCTAATTTCACCAGATATTTAAACATTTTTATGGGGCTGGCATGGTGGCTCAGTTGGTAAAGGAACCTGTGGTCAAATCTGACAATCTGAGTTCAATCCTTGGGTCCCAAGTGATAAAAGGAGAGAACAGATTGTCCTCTAACCTCTACACATACACAGAATTAAAAAAAATATGTCAGAGCACGCCAAAGTGAATAGACTTCTCATAGTCTTGGGCTACTGGAAAGGGGACAGGCACTATCTAGATACATCTGTAACTATTGCTCCCTATGGCAAAGTTACTGCCTTGAAACTAAGACATCCTAATATTTCCTCAGTCAACTACCCCTTAGGATACTTCTTCTTGATGCTGCTCTTTAAACTTTTTTCTTTGGGAAGTACTTTAGAAAACTTGCTGTTATGAATTCCATTTTTTTAGTTGTCAATGTTTTACAATTTGGCAATGACTCTGTTAAGGTACTATGAGCCAGTGTTTTGCAATTTCATCAAGAAATACAGGATCTCTGTTCTTCTAGGTCTCTTTGGGAGGTTGAAGCCTAGTGTCCAGACCATCAGAATCAATTAGTTCATAAACAGTCACACTGACCAAGTTCCCTAATGTCCTCTAGTACTTTTCTACTAACTTGGCTATTACTTAAACTCTCCCACTTTTTGTTCCAATGTAGTGTATATAAGTGTTTCTTAACATTTATTATAATCTTCACTGTCCTTACCATAATATTGAATAATCAGTCCTTACCAAGGTAACTTATTCTGTGAAATCTCATTTTGACCTCGATATTGAGTATTGAATTTTGTCCCCCAAATGATAGAATGATAACCCTAGTAACTGTGAATATTTCCTTATTTGGAAATAGGTATATACAGGTATTATGCACATTAGAATGAGCATATACTGAGTGTGGTTAATATTTTATTGTCAACTTACCAAGATTTAGAATTGCATAGAAGATAAACCCTTAGCATGCTTGCAAATGATATCTGGATTAGATTAATAGAGATGGGAAGAATCACTCTAAATGTGGTAGCACCATTGCATTATCTGGGATCCTGGACTGAATCAAGAGGAGAAACCAAGGGAAACACCATCATTCAGCTCTTTCTGCTTCTTGAGTGTTGATGCAATATGTTGAGTTATCTCATCTTACTGCCATTGTGCCTTCCTTTCCAACAAAGATGATGCACTCAAAATAAACTCTTTTTTCTTTAAGTTGCTTCTGTCAGGTAATTTGTCACAGTAAGGAGAGAAGTAACTAATATACTGGAGTTGATTGACTCTAGCCCTTAACCCAGTAGACTTAAGTAACCTGATAAAAATACAAAAGTAATTGAGATAGATATTCATGCAGAAAAGCTATCATAGGTCAATAGACATAGAGGCTAAAGTTGTGTAGCTTTAAGACAACTATGGACAGGGCCATTAGAGGCCAAGAAAAGGGAGACTTCTTAAGGGTCTGTTTTTTCCTTATAGCCCTCAGGTTTGCATAGAAAATAGATTTACCTATTGAGCCATGTTGCTGCTCTCCATTTCCAATTTTGAATTTTTCCAATGGGGACTCAGACAGGAGAAAGGGAGAAAGCAATGCAGTTTGAGTCTTAAGTCCCCTCAAGCTGACTGTATCCCTTTAACAAGCTCCATGACTCTAACTCCACAGATATACAAGATGGCCCTCTGTGTTAGTCAGACTTTTATTGTTGTGACAAATACTTGATAAAGAGAAGTTAAGGAACTAATGATTTATTTTGGCTCATTATTTCAGAGGTTTCAGTCCATGGATGTCTTAGTTCGTTATTTTAGACCCATAGTGGTGGTAGAAATACCATGAAGGGAAAGCATGTGGTAAAGTAGAACTGTTCATCTCCATTCAATCAGGAAGCAAATAGAAGAAATGGGAAGGGGTTGGGGCCAAGATATACTTCAAAGACATACTCTGTGATCAACTCAAACAAGCCCCCAACTTCCATAGTTCTACCACTTTCCTTTATTCAAATTGCGATCTACCAATGGTTTGAACTATTCATTAGGTCAGAGCCCCCATGATCTAATTGGCTCTGGAAACAGCCTCACAGACACACACAGAGGTACGTCAAATTATCTCAGTTCAGTCAAGCCAATAAAATCAAGAATAGCCCCCATACCCTCTCCATGAATGTCCTACCTGGTAGCATCATTCGTTGTTGTCCACAATTCCAAGTATCTTAACATTGAAAAGTCCGGGTCTCTAACTGGTACTGTATCTCTTATGCCATGCAACCATATAAGTGAGAACATAAGTAAGTGAACTTGCATGATAGTAGGAGAAACATGACTGCAACAAGCAAGAACAAGAACATGCTGTGTGCTCTAAACACTTACAAAGAGGCCAAACTACAACAGAATCACAGAGGTGCAGCCCCATGCAGTGTCTCCATGTTTCACTGAACCCAAAATAGATAAGAGGACACAGAGGTCTCCCTGAATGTTTTGTTGTACTTGTTACTAATACAGGATGAAATACCCAAATATATTATGCCACCATTCTCTTTTATTTATGTCTTAATGTAGCATCAGTAGTGGTTAAATAATTTGAAACTGCATATGACTCTGGTAGATTAATCAGCTCAGATACATCATGATGAAATTTCAGAGCCCAGAGAAGGAAGAGGGAGGGAGCGCTTCACACATACGACTGAGTCAGCACATCATAGCAATGTTCTGTATCCTCATAGTAGATGTTTGAAAATAATTACTGAGAGCCTGTGGAGAATTCATCAACCTCAGCTAACAAATAATACCTTATACTGTTGTGGTAACGGTGTGAATTAAGTTGGAAATTCAAGAATACTAATGATGTTTCCTTACTCACCCTCCCCTCCCCCCGCCCCGAAAAGCCAATCTGCATAACTGATGTTGTAAGGAGAAAACACTCTTTTACTATTACATCCTAAATCAAATGGTCTTTAGTAAATGAGAGGTGCATGATCATCAGAAACTACTGGTCACGTGGGATAGCAATAATAGCATCCATAATTTTCTGGGATATACAAAATGTGGATGTTTATTTTCTAAACCTCAGCATACTATGCTCTAAGAAATCTCAACTGTCTGAAGAGATGGACAGGGAAAGTTCAGTGTTCAGAGGCAGTGCCTACCAATGAGTTAGTGCAGTGCACACAGCCACTCTGTGCAAAGGGTGGTCAAACCTTGGGGGAGCTGGCCCCTGGAAACCTGACTTTTTAATTTTTATGGGAGATCTCTGAAACTTACGGTGGGAAAAAAAATGTACTGGGACAATTTTGTGGTGCCTTATTTTGACAGCTAATCCATTGCCAACTGGCTGGATTTGAATTACCTCTGGCTGTATCTGTGAGGGTATAGTCATGTTTAACTGAAGCCCCACTCTGAGCACTGATGGCATCATCCCAATAAAAAGTGAAAAGAGAGACAGCCAGCTGAGTGCCAGAGTTCCCCTTTCCACTCACTGATCTGCTGAGATGTGGACAAGCAGCCTCCTGCCCCTCCTGCCATGCCTTCCCTGCCAAGACTGGCTGCACCTCCTCAATCCACAGGCCCAAGCAGGTCTTTTCTGTTAAGTTGCTTTTGTCAGATATTTGATCACAGCAATGAGAAAGGTAATTAGTATACTTACGAAAGAACGAGCTTTCTGTATGGCAACACACTGTTGCTTTTTCAACAGGTTTTTTTTGGTACTGATATTTTAAATTACTTATGTGATGATATTGTGTCCCCCAATATATGTGTGTTTTGCATATGTATATATGCATATGTATGCACGCCATATATATGCACACACCCGGTGCCTGTGGAGGTCATAAGAGTGTATCAGATCCCTTGAACTGGGTTATATTATATATGGTTGTGAGCTACCATATGGGTTCTAGGAAATGAACCCAGGTGTAACAAGTGCTCATAACCACTAAGCCATCTTTCCAGTCCTTGAATTTCTGTCTTTTTTCTTCTGCTGCTACTTCCATGGAACAACTTCTATCTCTTGGTTCTTTTCAGCTTTACAAGGAGCATTTCTACAGTTTAAATCTTTGTTTTATAGGAGCCTTTAATATGTCTTTGAGCATTTTGCTTTTGTATAAAACTTTAGTTTGCATTCCTAGCACAAGCCTATTCTGTCTCTATTCATATAACCAGGAGCTGATGTACTTCTCAGCATATTGGAACTATAAAAACAACAAATATAATTAAACAAGGGCAGATAAGCAAACATGGAAAATCTTGTTCAGGATTGTTTCAGTGGGGTGGGAGACTGAACTTACCTACATGAGACAAAAGAGAAAGGATTAAGTGCTGCCAGTGAATAGGTAGACAAGTATTGAGGACATAGCAACAGGGAGCTAGTTCACCTATTTTAGTCGTCAGGGAGATGAGAGCTCTGAATTTTTTCTTTTTTTGAGTGAGAGCATTTTAAAGAGATAGCCCATAATTCCAAGAAAGATAATGATGGGTTGTAAAAGATTTGTACCTCAAATAGGCAAAGAATGTATATATAGGTCAATTTTATGAAATGAATTATTTAAAAAAAGTATTTAAGAGAAGGTAGGTCAAGGGGATAAAGTTAGAAAGAAGTCTCTGGAAATCTTAGTGATGATGTCTTTAATTTTTTTTTCTTTTTCTTTTTCTTTTTTCTTTTCTTTTCTTTTTTAACAGAACCCATTAGTCATTTTGTCATTCATGCCAGTAATGGCAGTAATCGTGATCAGAAATTCCATCCCCATCTCTCTCTCTCTCTCTCTCTCTCTCTCTCTCTCTCTCTCTCTCTCTCTCTCTCTCTCTCGCTGTGTGTGTATGTGTATCTGTCTGTCTGCAATTTTACTTCTTAGAACCTAATATTTACAATTGTAATTTTAAGATCAGTGCCTTTGAGAGAAAATATTAATATTTTGCATTTTCACACGAAGAAACACTTGTAGTAAGCGGTCTGGCCTCCTTGGTGCCTGCGCAGACTCTGAGATACAGTTCATGTTTGAGGCTCAGTCATTGCTTTTGTAATTGAATCAGAAAATAAGGCTTTCTTCCAAAACACCCAGCAAACAAATGCTAGTTAGTTAGGATTTAATTATCACATGATGGAAACACCTGGATCTCAGGTAAGTCATCTGAGTTGGAGTTCTGGTTCTATTTCTTGGTAATTATAAAATCTTGAGCAGGCCATATAAACTCTTTGAATCTTCGTTTCACTTTCTATAAAATAAGACTATTATCATTTGTACCAAGTGTTTTGTACAAATTAAGTGAGATGCTGCTTATTAAGGTACTGCAGTTCTTGGTGCGTTGAAAAACATCCTTGGCATAGTTTCACTCTCACACAGTATTCTCCTTCCTGTATGGACAATACCTTATCTATCACAAGTTGAGTCAGCTTCCATGGAGCACGGCAAGGCTTGCTTCCTCTCACCCTTTTGATCTGTAAAAGTGAACTCTCATTATGTTGTGGAATGAATTGTTTGGTTCTGCTTGAATAGTTTATTGGTGCCTTTGTTTCTGTCTAATTGTCTTGTTTTTCAGGACACTTTAGTAATTCAGAGGAGGAGCTGTTTCTTTGTTTATTTAACTCATTAATTAATTTTCCCTACAGTGTGACCAAAGCCAGTTCCTCTGAATGTTAAAGAAGAGAAGCTAATCACCACTGCAGAACCCAAGGTAGGAGCAGCCCTGGGTGTGGGCTTGTTCTGTTGGGGATGTGAATATTGCTTTTGGGTTAAACTGATTTAGTTTCTGCTATGGGGTGCTCCATGCTGATTTATATTATTTGTGTCTTATCTGGTGGATTCTTACAATTCTTGATTTGGTTCTGGACCCTTGAGCCTGTGCTTGACTGGGTCTGCTTAGTTGGCACTCTTGGTGTAATTCAAGTCTCTAAGACAGGATCAATCTGTTAAGTGTTATGTATTTCAGAGAGAAAAGGAGAGCAAGGTCCAGCCCTAACAGGAGGAATGTGTCTGGTGAGGTGTATGGAAACCCAGCACTCTTTAGAAATTTTGTATTATTGGGCACTCTGTGTAGCCTTTAGATGTGAAAATTCCAAAAGATTGCTTTTACTTACTTGTTTCCCTTAACACAGAAATGAAACAGGGTAACAGATATTTGGACTGAGGCCTCCTTCATATATATATCTTGCTTTCACTAAAATACCACACGACTTATGAAAAAGCCCTTTATTACACTTTGTAAGACTGAAGTGGTTCTTGTTGCTGTCACATCGGTCAGCAGACACTTAGATTTTAAATGATATAACTAAAAAGATGAATTTAAAGAATGCGCATTACCCTGATAAGGACTCTGTGATATATGATGATGCTGGGAAGTCCTGACCTGTCATCCAGTTACATACTACAGTCTCTAAATTAGGTATTGGTTTGTTTTCTGAGGTCTTAGAAGAAGCAGCTGGGCCATTGAGGCCACATCCACAAGTGTAATTTCCATTATAGGAATGTGAATATTCGTTTAGTTATTTTAATTTTTCCTCAGCAAGAAAGACAAGAGGGGATGTGATTGGCTTTTTATTAAGGCTAGTATGTTGTAGAATATTCTAGACAAAGAAAAGATGTGTTACATTTGTGAATGCTGCAGAATATTACTTTAACTGTATAAAAGTGTGTTACTTTTGTTTGTGCTGCATTTGTTTAATGAGGTAAGGATGTGTCTTTAATTGTCTAAAGATGAGTTGCATCTGTTTTATCTTGCCTGCCTTAGGCACCTGATTGGTCTAATAAAAAGGCAAATGGCTAATAGCTAGGAAGAGAAAGGATAGGTGAAGCTGGCTGGCAGAGAGACTAAATAGGAGGAGAAATTAGGCTAGGAACAAAGAGAAAGAAGAATGAGAGAAGAAGGATAAGAGAATGAGGGACATGCCTGTAGCTTGAGTTTTCCTGCCTGGCCCACGGTCAGGGCAAATCTCTCTCACCTGCCAGTCCCACAGCCGCTCAGACCCGACCAAGTAAACACAGAGACTTTTATTGGTTACAAACTGTATGGCCATGGCAGGCTTCTTGCTAACTGTTCTTACAGCTTAAATTCATCCATTTCTATAAATCTATACCTTGCCACATGGCTCGTGGCTTACCGGAGTCTTCACATGCTGTTTGTCATCGTGGAGGCTGGCAGTGTCTTTCTGACTCAGCCTTCCACTTCCCAGCTTTATTCTCCTCCTTGTCCCGCCTACACTTCCTGCCTAGCCAATGGCCAATCAGTGTTTTATTTATTGACTAATCAGCAACACATTTGCCATACAGAACATCCCACAGCACATGCCCAGGGCAAGAAGCCAGGCAGACACACCAGTCAGCCAAACATAGAGAAGCAGTGAAAGTAAGATATACAGAAGTAAGAAAGGTAAAAAGCCCTGAGCCAAAAGGTATATCTTAGAAACAGGTTAATTTAAGTTAAAAGAGCTACCCAGAAATGTGCCTAAGCTAGGCCGAGCACTCAGAACTAATGATGAGTCTCTGTGTCATGATTTGGGAACTGGTTGTCCTCCAAAAGAGAAAAAGCCTGGTACAGACCTATCTTCTAGTCTTCCTTACATTTTTTTTTTTTTTTTTTACTTACCTTCCCATTCGTCTCCTTTCCCCCATCTCAACATCACAGATATAAAGTTATGTTGTTGGTATCTGACTACTTCTTGCTAGGCTTGGAGGAAGGAGGGGTGTTTGTTTACAGTGCTGATACGAGTTGTGGGGTGCTTGATGGGGTGTGTCGGAATGTCCTTGATGTCAGCAGCAGTATTTCTGGACCATAATACAAATTTTGTGATTTACAAAAATGCTTCCTTGGGCTGTTTGTAGCCTAATATAATATGAATGATCTGAGGACAGTAAAGCATTAGCTTCACTTTAGGTTTTTTTTTTTATTAGAAAACTTCCTTCTTTCCCTCCTTCCTTCCTTCCTTCCCCGCCCTCCATTCTTTAAGAGACTCTACTACAGTGATAAGGAGATGTATGCTTCGTTCTCATATTGACCACTGCTTTAGGATTCTTACCAGGGCTCAAGCTATAGCAAAAACTTATGCTGATCTTAAAAATGAAGCATGTTCATCAGCAACTTTATAGAAAGACAGATCATAACAAAATGTGGATTCCTTTTTAGGTACAAATTATTTTTCTTTAATGTTGAACTTGTAGATGGACACGAATCAGATCAGTTTTTGTGGTTCAGGCTAAGGCTGTGCAGGAGGTTTCAGTACTTAGGCATTGCCTATCTGCCTATGCTGCACCAACCTGTCTAAACTGATTTTAACATGAAACCAGTAGTTTTTATAAATGATATCCAATTGCTTGAATGAGAGGTGTAGTTCAGAGCTTTACTTACCCTCTTCTGTACTGTTAGGAGGTATTAATGAGATTAAACATGAAGGATAGTTACCATTTAATGCCTGAGTTGGAAGTAGCTGTTTATATTGGCAGAGTTCATCCTAGAAGTTAATCAATGATTGGTTATTAGTCACATCATTCATTATCATGTATCAGTGATTCCTTCTAGGCAAGGAACTCTGATGGTGTTCTTATTACTACCCAAATCAGGTGTTCTAGTATTAACCAGACTTAATTAGCTTAAGTTTATGTATTAGTTATTTTGTATTCTTATGATAAAATACCATAATCCAAAGCAACTTATGGAAGAGCCTATTTTGGCTTATTGTTCCAGAGGGATAGAGTTCATATGGCATGAAGGGAAGGGGAGGCAAGGCAGTAAACATCAGGCAAGATGCTGGAGCAGGAAGCTGAGAGATCACATCTTTAATGGCAGACATAAAGCAGAGATAGCAAACCAGAAGTGGGGTGAGGCTGTAAACTCTCAAAGCTCACCCCATGATGTAGTTACTCCAGAAAGGTTGTATCACCTCCCCCAAAGAACATCACCATCTGGGAACTGAGAGTTAAAATACCTGAGCTTATGTGAGGAGTTTCTCATTTAAACTACCATAGTGTACAAGTGAGTATGAGAGCCATTTTCCCTAGTCATGACATGTTTGAAATATTAACACTTATGAAGTTCATGTACTGCCTGATGTTCATTTTACTTCATATGAATTTAGGAGAATAGCTTTTAGACAGCAAAATCCATCCTTAAGATGCTATGAAGCAGAATAATACAAAAAATCCTCTCTTTTTCATTTTTTTATTTTGTCCAGTACTTTGTCCAGTAAGTTCATAGAAGAGTACACAAGAATTAAGGAGGTCAATAAGAGAATGCACAAATAGCAAGAACAATTTAAGTGTCAGAAATGAAGAGATCATCAAATAACGCAAAAAACAGCTACGTAAAAAGCAAAGCACTGAGTCAGAACCCACAGGTATTTCTTTATAGAATTGGTTACCAGCTGTCCACAACATCTAGGGGGTTAACAGGTTACAGAGAGTCCTTTCGTTCTTGAGTGTTTTCTCTTGTTTTCCTCCACGTGTCTACAGAAAGGAATGAGAAAAGGAGGTGATTGTAGTTAACCTCTGTTTCTTGTCAAGTGCATACCTCTCTTGCTCTTTTCTTGGTGAAGCATATTATAATCCCAGTCTTCTTTTTAATGAGACCTACAACAAAACCAAAACCACCACATCATTATATGAGACAGAGAGAGAGAGAGAGAGAGAGAGAGAGAGAGAGAGAGAGAGAGAGAGAGAGAGAGAGAGAGAGAGAAAGACATTCCCACAAAGAATTGATGGTAATTGGAGCTGGTGTGGACTGCAAAGGGCAATGACAATTTCTCACAGCATCTGTGAAGTTCATTTAAGCGACCTTTTGCCATTCTTGCTGATGACACACAATGCTCTGTCCTCAGCCTGAAAGCACTCCAGGTTATCTGCAGTCAGAGAAGCATTTGAGCAGATCATGGTTTGCAGAGCTCCACTTAAAATATGGGCAGAATTTTGTTTTCTTCTAAGCAAAGAGGAGTTCTTGTTTGTCCTTTTGTGTTCCAGGCCTGGCTTTCAGGATTTGATACTAATTTTGTCAAAAAACCCAAATCATTCACACATGGATAGCTATTGCATTTTAGAGATTTCTTTTAAGGTTTATCTGTATTTATGTTTTTTTCTGTGGGTCTCTGTGTGTGTCTGCCACATGCTATCAGGGTACACTGTTATTCCATGAGAGGGTGTCTGGTCCCCATAGTTGGAATTACAGGTGGTTGTGAGCTGTCGAACAAGGGTGCTTGGAAACTAACCTGTGACCTCTGGAAGATCAGGACGCAGTCTTAACTGATGAGCCATCTCTCCAGCCTCTATTTATCTGTTTGTCCTTGAGATAGACCCTTGAAGCTCAGTCTGGACTGGAACTCCCTGTGTTGTCAGAAGTGACCTTGAATATCTGATCTTCCTGGCTCATCTCTAGGATTATAGGTTCATGTGGTGCTGGTGATGGAACACAGAGCTTTGTAAATGCTGGGCAGGTGTTCTACCAACTAAGCTATGTCCCCAAGCCATGGATTTCCTTTAAATATTATTTAAAACATAAAGTGCTAGTGCTCAGAAAATTGGATGCAATTACCATATGTTAGGAAGAGTATATCCCTAAGATCTGGGATTCAGGTATTTGGAAACCATCCTTGGAAGTGGAGTTCAATGTGGTAGTTGATAGAGCCTTCAAGACTACCCTTGAAAATAGTTAATTTTAAAGTTTTGCTGTTGGGCATTCTTTATTATAGTAAACATGGCAATACTAATTTTGTCAACAGCTAATGATAATGGTTTCCTTTCTATAAAGTACAATCATATATGGATATAGCTTGACACCCTACTTATTTTGCTATTCTGGTGCACATTCTATTTTAGTCCAAATTACCTGCTTTGGGAACGAGGAAGCTTTTCTCGGGGGGTAATTACCAGTATAATCGCAGCACCATCTGCTTGCCTTATGTTCTGTAGATGGCTCAAAGGAGGTAGTTGCAGGAGAGACCTGGGTAAGGAACATTTTAGGACAGAGGAAATGAAGATAATCAAAATAAAAGTAATAATTAGGAGCTTAAAGAGGAAAAGCATATGGTATTGAACATACAGCTTAGATAGCAGCATCTTAGACCCTTGACCCACCTGAGGTTTCCCTGAGAGTAAGAACTGAGGGAAATCCAAGGCTAGAACAGAGAGTGGCCAATTAACCTAGGGGAAATCTCCAGAGAGACCTAGCAGAGAGGAATAGCAGATGGTATTCATTTGTGTTTTAGTGGGAAGAAGTAGCTGCAGGCTAGATGGAGCATGCAGAACCAAGCTTTGCATACTCCAAGACAAAGCTTTAAAAGAGAAGCCTGAGCCCAGAAGGATTTTCATGCAGTCATCATTCATTTAAAAAGATGTACTTAGCACTTGTTAGGCAGGATGGACTTCATAGGGCTGTTGGAGTAGGTACACTGATGTTCAAAGTCACAGTTTCTACCCCTGGGGACTATGCAATGCATAAGAAAGCAAGAGAAATAAAATGGGTGCATGTGCAGATAGCCAGCATCCTTGGCACACGAGTATTGTGTGAGGGAGATGACATACTAGGATGTTTCCCAGAGGCGAGAGCTAATTCATGCCAGGACATTGTGGGAAGCTTTGTGGGATTTAAACAGGAACCAATGTAGATAGAGAGGCCTTTTCTTTAAAAGCTTAGCATTGAAATATTGCCCAATATGAAGGTGAGAATCAGCACCAGGACTCAAGGACCATGAGTAGAGTGGTTCAGAGTTTTAATATTTCTCAGATGATATAATAATTACATAAATATTTCTTATGCTTTAAAGACTTCTGAAATTTGATGCTGCTTTCTCAGGCAATGAAGTTGTACTTGAAGAGATGTGTACCATTATCCCTTCAAGTCTTTCTCGATATAGCATATGTTAATCTCCTACTGCAGCTGTGACCCCAGAAATAGCATTTTAGCAAGAATCATTTTTTTTCTGAAAAAGAAGTTCTTTTTTTTTTTTTTTTTAAGTATAGCAAACAAAAGGGGAATGGCTTGAACTGCGAAAGCAGCTGATGATGTCAGCACCTCTTTCAGTTTAAACCAGGTGAGAGATCTGGCTTGGAGGAAGTGGAGCTTCTGTTGTCCCATGGGCATTCCTTGTTCTCTCAGTGCTGTTGCTTGTGTCTGTCTCAGATACAAACATTCACCTTTCCACTGCCACAAAATAAATCATAACTTGTATAATGTTTGAAACTGGTAAAAAGTGACATTGCGATGTAAGCTAACTTCTTTATATAAAGCCAGAGTATTTACAGCTTTTTTAAAAGGAGGAAGAAACATTGAAATTGCTATCCTTAGTCCTCTATTAATTGATCGTTTACTTTTTGTGGTTTCCCTTTTTTCTTAATTTTTTGAGTAGACACAGGTGAACTTCCTCCTTCTCTTGCTACAAGCACATGCAGGTCTTCTTTCTGCACAATTGCTCCCTTGACATTTCTCAAGTCTGTCAGCAACAGGAACTGATAGGATCAATTGAGGTGTGAATTATGTTTAATTAAAACCCATCACTTAGAACTGAGTGAAGGAGCATTTTCTGTTCATTCCACCTCAGCTACTCCAATCCTCCCAGGATTATATGATAGGGGCCAGGCTGCTTCCTGGGGTTTGGCTGGATCAACACAGCTGTCTGTTGCTTGTGACAAGAGAGGCTCACCAGTACTCACTCAACCCCAAGGTTAGGGCACTCCATGGTTAGTGTCATACAACATCCTGTCCTCTCATTTATTGTGCTAATGTCCCATGGGAGTTTGAAAGACCCCGTTTGATTTTTTCCTGCTCTCCTCTTTTCTAGAGCTCCTTTGAGAAATCTCTGAACACTCAGATTTCCTACTAAAGTGGTATTCATACTTCATTGTCATCCTCAACTCATTGGCAAATAAGAATTTGTCATTAACTCTCCCAATTGTTTTTTTTTTTGCAATTTTAATTTCCATATTTAATCCCCAACAAATTATTGCCCCCTTATTTTGGCCTTCTCTTTGACATTTAAAATTGCATCTGGAAATTTGTTAGAGAATAAGGCATGAACCTCTTGTGAAGAGGTCCAGTTGATGATTCTGTTAGGAAGAAGATTGGTGAGAGGCTGGTCAGTGTGTGAATAAAGAAAGTCTACTACCCAAGAGTATCTGAAATCAATGGACGATGATCAAGAAAGGCATGGGCCATATGTAAACAGGAATCATCATCTGGAACGATAAACTGTTGAGAAGCAGGGAAGAAAAAGAGGTAATTTAAACAGATTAGGCAAATATCATGTTAAGATATTGATAAATCAATATCTGAGCCCGAAATAATTTCAGCCATTCATCTTGGGCATCCCATTTAGAAAAGTTGGCACACTTTGGTGGATTTGAGTTGCACCTAAACTTTTCGTAATTGTTAGGATTTGTGTTTTTGACCATGAAATAGTCTTTTTCCTTCTATTATGGTGCCTTAAAATGTCATCACAATTATTGGTTAATCAAAATTCTTCCAGTTCCTCTTCCCTTACTTTTCCTGTGCATCCATTGGCTGTGTACTCAAATTGTGTCTCTGTGGTAGCTCCTATTCCTTTGGCTCATTCTTGTTCTCTTTTGCACAGCCTGTGACAACAGTCTTCTAAAAATCTTGTTTTCAGTAGTGTTCTACACTGCTTCTTTCACACAGCTGGCAACGTTTTTGATGTAACTGTTGATTATTTATTAAGATGCTGTAAACTTTCAGTGACTTTTTCCCCATTCTATTTATGATGAAGAGAAATTTCTCAGATGGTACATGACAGTTTTTTGTCTAATTTCATCATTCTCTAACAAGAGTTTCTGACCACTTCCCCTCATGAACCATTGCTATTGGGAAATGTTAGCTTGTCTACCTCTACACACCTTCTTCTCTGGGTGGGTCTTGCTCCCTCTACCATGCCATATTCTTTAAAAATATTTTTTTAGATCATAATATAATTATATCATTTCTCCCTTCCCTCCCCTTCTTCTAAACCCTCCCATGTATGTACCCCACCTTATTCTCTTTAAAATTCATGGTCTCCTTTACTTAAATTGCTGTCACACACACACACACACACACACACACACACACACACACACACACCTCTGTGTATTCCTAAATATAAAACTATAACGTGCCCAGTTTGTATGTTACTTATAAAAATTATATATAATCCAATATATATTTTATATTATATATTATTTATATTATTTATATAACTTTATATATATGTATATAAAAATATATATAAAATTTTCATGGCTTGTCATTTGGTCATTCAGTATTGTCATGAGGACTTTTCCCTGGGGAAGACTATGTTTTCTGTTCTCGGGGTTCTTTAGTTTTCTGTGGTTCTTTGTCAAGGGTTGAGGACTTGTTAGCTTTTCCCCATCCATGTTAGCATGTCTACAGAAGTTATTCTTGCTCAGGTCATGTTTAGACATCTGTGTTGGTAAGACTTAATGGGTGTAGCTTCTCTGACATTTTTGGGAGACACAGTCTCACAGCAAACTTGATCATCTGGCTCATATAGTCTTTCTGCTCCCTCTCTTGTTATGATCCCTGTGTCTTAGGTGCAGGAGTTCAGTTGTTAATGTATCAATTGGGACAGGGCTCCACAGCTCTGTGTTTTTGTCTAAACCATCATAATATATAAATATTTGTCCTTATACCCACAGGTAAGTGTAGGTCTCGTCTTTCACCAAGAAAGCTTCTCTTTGCAGCAGAGGAGACCATTCCCGAAAACTACAACTGATCATATTCCTTTCAAGGCTGACGCTATTTCAAATGATTAAATCCTACCTGGTTTTCTTCAGTTCAAATGCCACATCTTCTGTGAAGCACCTTTAGTCTTAATCTTTGAGACTGAATGATCTTTACCTAATCTTAACTCCAAAGCATTTGATATGTACTTCTCTTAGTTTGATATATCTGCATTACAATGCATTTGAAGAGTGAAACACCACTCAGTTAAAACTATATCCTGTTGAGTTTTTGTTCAGCCTAGCTCCTAATATAATGCTTTGATAACAGATGATGTCCAGGAAATGTTTGAATGAACTAATAAATGCAGGAAACAGAGAATAATTTTTTGCACATGCACTTATATAGTGTGAGTTCATGAATGTTTGCATATATACATGCATATATACATGTGTGCATGTGCATGGACAGCCATCTCATGGGCGATCAGGAGTCTTTCTTGATTTGTTTTCTGTCTTCATCATTGAAGGACAACCTCTCCCCATCAACTGTGCCCAGAGCTTGCTAATATAATAGCACAGGTAACTGCCTTCTCTGGAGATCCTGCCTTCATCTTCTGAGAGCTGAAATTACAATTAGGTCACCACATCCACGTGATGTTTGCATGGCTGCTGGGGATCTGAACTCTGGTCCTCATGCTTGTGTGTAAAGTGCTTGATCCGTAAAGGCATCTCCCCAGCTTGAGAATGGATATTTATTATGGCAATGAATATGCTGGGAATTCTACAATTCCTGTTGAAGCAGTCTGCATATATGAAGGCTCACTGCTCTAAAAGACTGAGAAAGAGGATGACAAAACCACCCCCCCCCAAAAAAAAAACAAAGATAAACAAGCAGGACCATCAAGTTAGATTCAGGAGCTGAAAGGAAGCTGAGCTCACACTTCTAAATGATTTGATCTGAAAGGATGTTATTTGGTAAAAAAAATCTCTCTGGAAAGTTAAGGATGACATAATGATTCACTTGGAAGAGGAATGCTAGCTCTGGACTTTGTAATTTTGGAGAAAATGACTTCTAAGGGTTGGACTGGCAGGCATCCATTCAGCCTTTAATTCCACAAGGCTGCATGTTTGGTTCATTTTTAATTAGGTTTTGTTTATATGGAGTTCACCAAAACTTGATCCCACACCCAGTACTAAGAAAAATACTGTATTTTACTAAGAAAGTGACTTTAAGTATATTCTGTGATTTCTTCAGTGTCTTTTCTCCACCATCAAAGCACATACCTCTGCCCTCTTACTGTTGCTTAATGATACTGGTAAAGAGAAGCAGCATGAGGGGAGGTTGGTCAAATCCTTCTGAAATTGGGGGTTTATTGAAACTTAAAAGGAAAAAAGGAAGTTCTAGACGGAATTTTTCTTCTTTTATCTAATACATCAAAAATATTTCATTTAGCTAAAAACACAAATGATTTTCCAAATCATACCATTTATTTGAAAGAAGATTTCATAGTTCATACCCACATGGGATGTTTTGGAAAGTAATATTAATTCAAAAACTACAAGGTAATAGGAATGTATGAAAGTTCAAAGTCATTCTGAAAGGACTGTGGGAAGGAGGTCCAACTTAAAAACCAGATTTCACTATAGTACTTCCTTAGATGAAGATAGCACTGTCACCCTCTGAACGGAATAGCTGAGTGTGTAAAGATGTACAGGGACAGACTGGAGAGGGACTTCTGTCACAGACAGCTCAGATTGAGGCACGGATGGGATTAACTAAAGTGGGGTTAGCCTAGTAGAGTACTATGAGAGAAGGAATGAAGTGTGTGTGTGTGTGTGTGTGTGTGTGTGTGTGTGTGTGTGTGTGTTGTGGGTGTGTTGGGGTGTGTGGTCACAGACAGCTCAGATTGAGGGCACGGATGGGATTAACTAAAGTGGGGTTAGCCTAGTAGAGTACTATGAGAGAAGGAATGAAGTGTGTGTGTGTGTGTGTGTGTGTGTGTGTGTGTGTGTGTGTATGTGTGTGTGTGTTGTGGGTGTGTTGGGGGTGTGTGTTTTCATGCATGTACAGAGGAGAATGGTGAAGGGAACCATTCCTGTTATCTTTGATGTCATTTATTAGTAGAGGAGAAGTGTAAAGAGATGATACACTCTTAGATTATTCAGTTGTTTATGAATATTTGGGTACGTAAGTTATTTATTCTTATAATATGAGCTTCTTCATGAATTACTACAATATACTCATGAAAGGAAGGAGAGATTGTAGTGATGAAGAGAATACTGTTTATCCAGTAGGTGAATTTAAAAATGATATTGTTTTCAGCACAAGTTGTATTTTTTAAAGCAAGGTCTGGTTTAAGTGTAAATGTTACAATGTATTTAGAACTTAAAAGTAAATGATTACTGAAGCAAAACAACAACAACAACAACAATAACAACAACAAAAACAAAAACAAAAAAAACTCCCCAAAAAACTGTTGAGTCTTAGATTGTGATCCTAGATCTTGGCAAGCTGCCCACCACAGGATCCATCCTATTGTGGCATTACACATCATTTTCATACATCTTCTTTTTATGATCTTCATTTTGAATGATTTGATAGTTCAGAGGTGTGGTAATAGATATGAATTCTATTTTGACATGTGGAAGAAGGCATTTAGATGCAGGAGTGTGTGCACTGTGAGATGATTAGAAATTATTATGGGGTAGAAAATTTGTGATTGAGCTTGAATGATTGAGTCTATTTTAAAAATGTGCAGAGCTGTTAGCTTTCAACATAATTTGTACAGTCAAAAGAAATCAAAATTCATTTCCGTTATTCATATTTTATTTTTGAGATAAGCCATAGCTATTTCATTATTTCCTTAAAGGAATGGCTTAACAATAACCCTGTTCTGTTAAAGGGAAGGATCAGTTGGAAGTCATGGGGAGAGACTGCTTTTCTTTAAGTTGGAATTAAGAATTTGTAAATTAACAACTATTTTTAATTAATTACTTGGTGCTTCTGATTCACACAATCTAGGGCAAAGTAGGAGGTAGTTGTCAGAGGTCTGGAAACTTGCAGAGCGATCTCACATTTCAGATGAAAAATACAGGCTTGCTAAGGTCCCCATATTGTTTCTTGGCTATTGCTTGGGATGTATCACCTGATTATCCCATAGGACACTGGACGGCGTGAGGTTTGAGAAGTGACACTTTAACTCTTTAGCTTGGTTTCTAGGTCTGTTTGTCCTCTTGTTTTCTAGTTGTAAGCATATAAGTTTCCCCCAGCAACACACAACTATTCAACTGTGAGTTGATGCAACCACAGTTTGTGACTACTGTTGTCTGCAGTGTGAGAATATCCGAAGCCTCAAAGGGGCAAAATATTCGGTTCATGTACGCTTACTTTCTGTCTTCATTTCTGACTCTGACAGTGAAGTACATGAATTCTAGCCCCCAGTGGCTTTTAGGGCCTCCATGTTTCCAGGATCAGATGCCCCAAAGCAGTGAGCAGTTGATGCATGGAAATACTTTCTTTTTCCTCAGGCAACAGGATATGGCTGAGTGTCTCAGATAATCCGTTTCTCCTCTTAGCATCTCTGGGGGTTTCTATGGTGACAGATTTCCTCTACATGTCTTCAGTCTGTAAAATACTTATTTCTGTGGTTATAAAAAGCTTTTCATGGCCACTTCAGTTATTTGAAAGAAGCCCTTTCTCAATTTTCCCTGAGTCTTAGAAAATGTCTTAATATACTATGAGTCTGACCCTGTTTTTTCTTTTGCTCACAATTTAACTATTGCTCACAATTAGATATTACTTTTTCTTCTGAAGGTTATACAACTTTTGACTGTGCCAGGTGTTCACCTATTAAATGGATTATTAGTGTATTACAATGAGAAAAACATATAATTCCTTCTCTAAGAAAAGGAATTTAATATATAATTAAAACAATGTAGTCTCAACCAGTGCATGGTCACTTTTCCCTGTATTCATTTAGTAAATCACTTCAACAGTTTTTTTTTTTTTTTGCAATAGATGCAATTCTTATTTCCCTTTTACCTGTGAGGAACTGGTATTAGAAAGATTCTTTGTCCTGCCCAAATTCTATAAAGAAGTAAAGCAGGAAACAGATTTTATTGAGCAATGTTTCTCCTACTACATAAATAAGACCCTTTCCCCAGAATTCCTGTACTAGGGTTGTTATTCACCTTTTTGGACCAAGATTTTGTACTAAGTTACCTTGAACACAAAAGTTAGCCTTAGAGAATATGATTGACACTGAAGTAATTATTTCATTTAAAAAGGCAGGAGCTTTACAAAAGTGACAGCAGTCCTCGCAAGCCTATGTTGGCTGGAGGGATGGTTCAGTGAGTGGAAGTGTTTGGTATGCAAGCACGAGGACTGAGTTTGAAAATCCAGAACCCACATAAGATGGATTCTGGAGCAGGGCAGTGGAAGCCTTAGCCCGAGAGTTTGTAGTCCAAGTGTTCCCATGGAGAACAAGGGAAGCAGAGACTGGAGAACCTGAAGATTTTAGGCCAACTACCCTGGAAGACACAGCAGAAAAACAATAATGAGACATGAGACATGCTCTCAAAGCAAGATTTAAGGCAAGGATTGACACCTGTCATGTTCTCAGACTTCCACACATATGCTGTGGCACCTCTGAGCCTGCACACACACACTCTCTCTCTCTCTCTCTCTCTCTCTCTCACACACACACACACACACACACACACACACACACACACACACACACACAAAGAATATCCTATACCTCCCCCACAGAGATGTATGTTTAAGGACTACACATGAACTGCCTAAAATTTGCTACATATATCAATTAAACTAAATTATTAAGTGAATAGTTGTTACAGAGTGTGACATTTTGGAATCTAGAATTTGGAGGAATACTTTATGACTAAAGGCCACAGACTCAGGAAGCCAAACATTTCATCATTTTGACAAGAAGTGGAGAAGTGAAATGCCTCATTGGAGGTCACCTGCAAGGATGAATCCTGGGTTGTTATTTGTAAAGGCATTCCACACAATTGAATGCTGAGGTCAGAAACTGAAGCTCCATTCCTCAGATGTGTCTCAAAGTCAGTGCTTCCCATGCTATGGTTTGAAAGTGAGACCATCTCCCCAAACTCAGTGGTTGAAGTGTTGTTGACAGTTTGGTCCCTAACTAATTGATGCTATTTGGGAAGGTGGTGGAAACTTCCATAGCTGAAGGGAAGGAGGTCAGTGAATATGTGACTCTAAAGGTGATAACTAATCCCCAGTCTCTTCTGTGATTCCTGTTGCTGTGAAGTGAGCTGCCTTTGGCACATGCTTAGGCTGCCACAGTATTCTGCTTCACTACAGGTCCAGAATCAGCTGATTCAAGGGCCATTGAATGAAATTTAAACTGTAAGCTCAAATGTATCTTTCCCTCTTAAACTGGTAATGTGGGGGATTTTGTAAAAGCAATGCAGGTCTGATTAATGCAATAATAACCCCCAATCAGTGGGGGTATAGTACAAAAAATGTCTTTTCTCATGACAAATGGAGCAGTAGGGTGGGATTGCTATGGTTCAGTATCACTGCAAATCTTTCAACTGTCATGTATTAGGAATTGGGATTTGGCTGGCTTCCTCAATTCCTTCTTATAGAGATTAATGAAAACTTCTTTATGGAGTTTTCCTTCCCCTTTATTTGCAGGTAGGTTAATACATTTCTCACAAAACAATTCAAGGTCTAAGAAAACTCTTGATTAAAGACTTAATAGTTCTGTATCAAAACTTTCCAAAGATAGATTGGAAAGAATCTGAGGACAGTGAAATAAAATTTTCTTCCAATTACAGACAACCAGATCAGTTGACCCAGATAGAAATACAGTGAAAATTAACTCAAGATGTACTAATACATTTATTTTAGACAAACTCATGGATGTGCAATATTTTTGGTTTTGTTTTGTTTTTAACTTCCCAGCATTATTCCACACTAGTTTCATTTTTATTAAAGTAGAACCAGCAGGTACCAAGGAGAGAGAAGACAGGTCAGGAGCAAAACCAACCCCCCCTCCCAACACTGAGTAAACTGACATGACCTTGCATTTTATTGATCTTATGTTCAGAAGTTCTCCTGGCAGTCAACTCCCTGTGGGATAGAGTAAGACTGAGAGATAAATTTTCGAGACAATGCTGATTGTTAGATGCTTTTGAAACTGACATATGCCTGAACTTTTCTTCTGTTCAACTCCAGACACTTGCCTAGTTTACAATTCTTTCTACTGTGGGAAAATGGATAGAAGTATTCATCCTAGCATGATGATGCATATTTTTGTTTGCTAGGAAATTCATTGGCACATACTCATTTTGCACAGGTCACAGAAAAGTCAGCCCAGAGCATTGGAACTTGCTATTTATAGGGAAGGTGATTTTTTTTTCTGTGCAAGAATTTCTGGCACCCACAACTTAGATGAATGACTGCCCTAAAAGGTTCAAGACCACTCTCAGGCATTCTGTGAAGCCAAGGCTTTGAATTTCTGCCCTCTCTCTACCTCAAAGAGATGCTATTAACTAGGACTGGATATTTGCCATCCTGGAGCACATGTTTGTAATTTGGGTTTCAAAGACCATTATTGAGGTAATAATACTTCTCTGTTTCACCTGCATTGCTGTGTATGCATAGAAAGTGTAGAGTCTTGGGAAGAGTAACAACACAAAATGAATTCATCCAAATATGACTCCAAAGAGATTTGGAGCCTTCTGTATAACAGAGTAGAAAAGGGAAGGAAGGACAGGGTACCTTTAAATCTGCTTAGTGGCTCTAGAGAGCTAAGTTTGTGTTGGGTATCAGCTGATAATTGGTCTCCAAAGAACCATATCAGAGGGTAAATACCAAGAAGGAAATGTCCTGTTGTGCTGGATGCACTTGTTTGTTCTAGGCACACAACCCCTCTTCTTCATGGACATGGCTTGTCATTTGAAAGACAGAGGTCACAGAGTACAAAGCTTTCTGTGTCTTCTGCCAGCCAAAGTCTCTGACACCTAGGAGTCAGATGATTACTATATAGAAAGTCAAAAAGAGATATGAAATGTTGGAATGCACATCCCACCAGCATGTCTGGAAAGAATGGTTTCTGCTTTAAGGATGAGTCATATTGGCTAGCAACTTATAATATTTGGAATTTGATGACAAAAGAGTGCTGGTGGAAGGGAATGTAAATCACTGCATGGGTCACAATTCATAATTAGCTAAAGCCCATATTAAAGCTGGAGTGATGGTCCTCATCCTAACAGCAGAAGATGCCAGTACTTTACAGTTGTAAGTAAGTTTCTACAAAGTGATCCTGTGGCCCAGCTGCTCTGTGCTGAAAACATTTCCAGAGGAAAACTGCACATATGCTTTCTAAAATAAAGATATTACCCACCTACCTTTTACATGAAATTATACTTTGATGCTCAAAAAGTCATGAATGATATTTGAAAACCAGAAAATACCCCCTTTATAACCTTCAGAAATCCAATTGAATGTTAAGCTCCCCTAAGTTCCATTTACAAAGAATTTTACCTTAATATGGTGAATTTTGTTCTATTATGTAATTGGAAAATTGAATTTTTGCACTCTTGAGGATACATTAAAAACATATTCAATGCATTATTTTTCAATAAAATGTATGACTAATGGTATTAATTTTTTCTTCACCTACTTCTAATTTTGTTTGGTGTAGATATGGTTTGTGAGTTGACTTACAGAAAAGATCAATCGAAAATTGTTTAAAATTAGAATTGTTAGTATGTTCCATGTTTTCCAGTAGGGGGCAAGAAAGTACTACATATAAAATCCAGAAATCCTTTTTTTTTTCCCCCTTCTGCTCTCCCTATACTGTTGGAAACCAATTAAGTTCCTAAATTGTGAAATGCTAAACATGAGAGGGAAAAGGATATTCAAATACATTAAATATAATCTTTCCATATATCAGAGGGCTATTAAGTATGATCTTTCACTGCTCAGTGAGTCCTTCTGGGAGACAGAGAGATGAATTTGGGAATTTGGAAAGGCCCAGAGAATGGGATGTCATGCTTTGGTGAAGGCATCTTGTCAGCCAGCCAACTAACATTTTTCAAGGTCTACCTACCCCTTCCCAATGCCTGCCCCACCTCCAGATACAAATATCAGCTGGTTAAAATGCTGACTATCTTGAAGACACTTTTCTATGTGTGAGCACACATGCCTATTACTCCTGTAGCCCTGTGTAAGGAATAGCTTTCAGCTGTTGTTAGAGAAAGAGGCATGCTCTGATCTTGAGCTCACAGCTGTATTGACCAATGCCACTGAGAGAATCAATGGCTAATGATTGATCCATGCTATAAGCAGGATCATGGTTTGGTTACTCTTAGATCCTTATGTCATCTTTAGAGCAAATTTCTAAATCCAACCCCAAACTTCTTTACTGGGCACATTTTTCTTTTTTATGACCATGAGTTCAAATGCTGTTTCCATGTTCCATTTTTTCTCTCCTTAACTTTGATGGAGTAGTTTATCCCTTACTCTAGTTTTTAAAAGAGCAATCACCTATAAAACAATATCAACTTGCCATATAACGTGTTTGGCATCTCTGTATCTGTCTCTCTGTCTCTGTCTCTGTCTCTGTGTGTGTGTGTGTGTGTGTGTGTGTGTGTGTGTGTGTGTATGCGCACGTGCACATATGTACTTGCATGTGTGCATGTAAAATTTGGAAAAGTCTCAATTGTTTTATGTTTAAAATCCAGTTGACAATCATTTTGGCATAATACATCTAAATGGAAGCAATGCTATTTGTTACCTCTCATACTATTCTTGTTTTTTTTTTTTTGTGATGTTTATTAGCTATAGAAGTCAGTCACTTCCACATGAATACGCTCTGCTCACTGGTTACTTGAAAAACAGATGGCTGTTTGAACATAAACTGAGGTACTTAAAGGGAAGAGATTTAGGTGCATGGATATAAAGACTATGGTAAAGTTGTCAAAAACAGGTAAGTGACTTCACAAATGTCATTGTGGCATTTCATCATCTCCACCTTAGGAATTAGCTTGCATTGTTTATAAGAACTTATATTAACATGATTTATCCAGTCAATAAAACGGAATATAAAACACAGCTTCCTCTTATATAAAACACAGCTTCCTCTTGGAAGTGAATTTGGTCTTTTAGCATGCTTTATTTCATCTGTGTCAGAAACTTAGAAGTTATAATTTAGAAAAAGTATAGTAGTCATAGTAGAGTGAAGATCTATTCCTCTTACCTATTAGTGAGCTCCACAGATCAAGCAAGCATGACCTACAGACAGAACAAGGATTGGTTTGTATGTATTTGAAGAATTATTGGATTTTTGTAGAAGCTTATTTCTGGTTTTGTTCTAAAATGTTTGGTTTATTTCCAAGTATTTGTTTGGTCTTATCATTCTCTTCCCCAGACAAGACTTTAATCAGTTTTTAGATATCTGGACCAGAGTTGTAACAAAATGCTTCTCATCAGCCCTCTTGAACCTGCTTTTTTCCCCCCGATTTATATTTATGACACTTTTAGTTTTATACTTGTAGAAATAGGATATGTGGATACTGGAAGAAAATATGAGAGCCGTTCAGCACAGTTTAGTTAAAATGTTACTTATATAAAATGGGCCATTGAAGTAGTTTGTTCACAGAGGTCTCCCAGAGACGGGATTTAGTTTTACTTATTCTTTGAGCTTGAGTTATCTTCCTTACTGAAAAGAAAGAACACATTTTAACACAGTATAGATAATAATTTGTTCTTATTTTTATAGCTTGGATGCTACACAGAATTTGTACATGTCAGACAGTGCTGTACCACAGAGATACATCCCAAGTCCTATGGATCACATTTTCAGCCATCTTCTTTACTTCTATTGGGAGAACTTTCTTAATTTTTTTCTTTATTAAGAATTTTTTTATTCATTGTACGTATAAACTACAGATTCCCCTCTCTTCCCCTCCTCCCACTCCCACTCTCAGCCATCCCCCCCCATTCCCTCCTATGAAAA